>NW_017619475.1:372500-607500 GCF_001879475.1 Ipomoea nil
GTTGACTTCTTCTTGGATAAAGGGATCATCCACCAACGCTCATGTGTCAACACCCCACAACAGAATGCCATGGTAGAGAGAAAACACCAACACATTCTCAATGTTGCAAGGGCATTGCGGTTTCAAGCACACCTCCCCTTACAGTTTTGGGGCCATTGCGTCACGCATGCGGTCTTCATCATAAATCGGCTTCCATCTCCGGTAATTGAGGGGGCAAGCCCCTACCAAAGACTATACAACAAAGAACCGGATTTAGAATCCCTCAAGGTGTTTGGTTGTTTGTGTTTCACTGCCACACTACCAAATAACAAACATAAAATGGAGCCAAGAGGGAGGAAATGCATATTTCTTGGCATGCCAACTAGGATTAAAGGCTACATACTTTATGATATAAATGATGGTTCTTTTAATGTTTCTAGGGATGCCACCTTCTATGAAGATGAGTTCCCAATGTCAGAACAAGATCAACAGCAACAGCTACATGAGCCTCCAATTCCTGAGCCTTCTCTACCAATGCTCTCTATAACTAATCCCATGAGTTTTGATGTTCCTATCCAGCGTGCTTGTAGCCCAAGACAGCCACATATTGGCACTAAGCCACCGGCTAGCTCCAGCTCCCAACAAATCTAGGACCACGGTGATGATGATAGTTCAAGAACAGCCACTGAAGCTGTTCAAGAAATTCCCACAGACAACTCCCCTCTAATACAGCCAAGAAAGTCTGATAGGGATCTTCGCGCTCCTAGAAAATTACAAGACTACTACTGCGACACAGTTCTTGATAAGAGATCATCTCCACATATGGTGACAAGCAAAAGTTATAGGCACAAGTGTCAAATAGGCTCATCTACTACTGCAAACTGTTCAATTCCCACCATGAACTAAATTAAGTGTCAAATAGGTCTATTTACCAGCTAAATTTGTTCAATTGGCCTTTTTACAGGTTGCCTATTAATTATTAAAATAAATAATTAAACAAATTAAACAAATAAAAAATTAAACAAAAAAAATTAAAAAAAAAAAAGAAAAAAAGAAAAGATTACAAATGAGTATTTATCTCATAGCCTTATTTTACAGACGACGACCAAAAATCAGTGAGAATTATTTTGTATTCATCTCCCGCCGGCGAACCTTAGACACCGCCCTCCATGCCGGCTCCAGAGCAGACGACTCAGCTCCGTTCGAGATGTCCGTCGAGAACGCCCTCAAGCTGCTGGGAGTCACGGAGGGTGCGTCCTTCGAAGATATTCTTCGTGCCAAGAATTCGATTATCGCTGCCTGTAAGGATGACCGGCTGTCTTTGAAATGGAAGCCACCGGCTGTCCGGCGAGGACAGCCGGTGGCTGTTCTCTCTCTTTTTTTTTTTTTTTTTTTTTTTTTTTTTTTTTTTAATTATTTATTTTTTTAAAAAAAAATTAATTATTTATTTTAATAATTAAATAGGCAACCTGTTGGTAACCTGTAAAAAAAGCTAATTGAATGAATTTAGCTGGTAAATAGACTTATTTGACACTTAAAGTAGTTTATGGTGAGAATTGAGCACTTCGTAGTAGTTGATGGGCCTATTTGACACTTGTGCCTAATATCCTATGATGCCTTGACAGAGCCTCACAAACTATTATCGATGGCAGTAACCTCTGTGGATGAGCCAAACACATACAACCAGGCCATCCACCATGATTGTTGGAAAGATGCCTTGGCAACCGAGATTAAGGCCCTCCAAGACAACTACACTTGGAAGATAGTTGAGTTACCACCCGGCAAAACGGTAATCGGATGCAAATGGGTATACAAAACAAAACTCAAAGCGGATGGCTCGATTGAACGCTATAAAGCGAGGTTGGTAGCCAAGGGCTATACGCAACAATTAGGGGTTGTTTATATCGAAACATTTTCCCCGGTAGCAAGGCTGACAACCATCCGCGTTTTTCTAGCTTTATCAACCTCTCACAGTTAGCACATTCAGCAGCTTGATATAAATAATGCCTTCTTACACGGTAGTCTAGACGAAGACGTTTACATGGAATTGCCACCCGGCTTCAAAGGAGACAAACCGGGACAAGTTTGCAGACTACTTCGGTCTCTTTATGACCTCAAACAAGCTAAACAAGGCCTTATTACGCAACGGGTTCAAACAAGCGCAGTCAGATCCCTAATTGTGGTCCGGACTTTGTGGCTATTCTCATATACGTGAATGACATCTTGGTCTCTATCCCCAACATGACTCTCATTAATGAGCTCAAGGTTTTTCTTGACTCCGCCTTCAATATTAATGACCTCGGCTAGCTGGGATATTTTCTAGGAATTGAAACCCATAACAGTGAAGCAGGTTTCCTCTCCTACAAACCTGTAAGTACCCCAATAGTTCCACGCCACAAGTTAACGAACGACTTATTGGACGCTTGCTATACCTAACCGCAACGAGGCCGGACATCTCCTACGCAATACAACAGCTCAGTCGATTTGTGGATGCTCCTAAAGACGAGCATCTAGCTGTTGCTCACCGGGTGCTATGGTATATAAAGAGGTCCCTAGGCCAAGGCTTATTCTATCCCAAGGATAATGCAGTGCAGCTTAACACGTTCTCCGATTCAGACTGGGGATCTTGTTTGGAAACACGCAAATCAGTCACCGGTTTTTGTGTGTTTCTTAGCTCTGCCCCCATTTCATGGAAGTCCAAGAAGCAGGCCACCGTCTCCCACTCCTCGTCGGAGGAAGAGTATCAAGCCCTCGCAGCCACAGTATGCGAGGTGCAATGGATCGCATTTCTTCTTCGCGACTTGCAGGTCCAGTTGAACAAACCAACACTGTTGTTTTGCGACAATAAGTCGGCTATAGCCATACCAGAAAACCATGTATTCCATGAGAGGACAAAACACTTGGATATAGACTGCCGCATTGTTAGAGAAAAAGTCAGCCAAGGACTTATCAAACTTTTTCTGTCTCGTCCTCAGCGCAAGTAGCCGACGGCTTTACTAAAGCACTTCCACCTTCCCTGTTTCAGACAAGGAGAAGAAGACTGCAGTACATAGAAGGGTTGTTATGTACAGGGCCGGTCCTATCATTTTATAGGCCCGGGGCGAAACAAAAATAAGGGCCCTTAATATATGAAGTTAAAAGATCGTAAATTATTTTGTAGACTCAGCTCGGATCTATCTTGCAAGGTGGACCTGGGTCCAAATGATCACAATTTACATTTTAAAAATTCACAATTTTTATACTACGAAGTACGAACACACAATGTTAATATATATGTAATTGATTATCTTATTTTGTATTCACAAGTTTTTTTCAAATACTGCAATCACACAATATTAACATATTACGATTTGATAACCTTGTATTTTATTCACAAATTTCCTTCTATAGTTGTTATGTGTCTTGACTTAGAAACACAATTTATATTCTAGAAGTTCGCAATTCTAGTACTAAATATATATAATTTATACGTCGTTTAGGACCAAGGTCCACCTTGTAAGGTGCACCCTAGTTTATGGTATAAAACTCTTATAAAAGGTTGTATGGGTTAATTGAAAATAACAAAATGATAATTTTGAATTTTTGTAAATATATAATTTTTTTTATTAAAAAAAAAAAAAAACTGTATAATAGGCTTGGAGTAGTGCCCATTCAAACTTTCGGACCCTATATGAAGTCTAATCATAAATTAATTCAACATTCACTAATATATATCTATTAACTAAGATAAATATATCAAATGGTCGTAATTGTTAAGTAAATTTAAAAATTAATAAATAATGTTGAAGTAATGGATTCAAATATTTACATATGCAAACATTTGTTTTAAATTCATCAATTTTTTTTTTTAAAAAATAAAGTTAGGGGCCCTCCCAACGGTTGGGCCCAGGCCGGGTGCCCATCCTGCCCACCCCTCTGGGCCGGCCCTGGTTATGTAATATCTTCCAAACTGATTAGTTATAACCGTCTCTCCACCTGTACTTAAACTCTCTGTAATTCCTCTTCTTGGTTCAGTTAGTGATATTCATTCCTTCAATGCTTAGTCCGTAATACACCTCTTCCCTCACCTTTTCACGCTTTCCGTCATTGAGTCATGTGATACCCACACTACTTAAAACTTTATTTGCCACCTCCGTTTGATGCTAAGAGTGTTGTAATCTAGGTTTAGCAGGATAAAATAAGCTACGGCTTAATGTTTGAGCACTCAAACAACTAAGCACGGTAAACTAGATCAACTCATCATGTTAGAACACAGAGATTTAGAGGAAGAAGAGCAATGGGTTTTCTGAGAGAAAAACATCGGTTGCAAGACTTGTAAAAATTCACATGCTCAACATTCGAAAAGTAAAATAAGTTCTAAAACGGTACTCCAAGAAGTATTCCTAAAAGTAACATATGAAAAGTCAAATTAACTTTACCCAGTTTGACTGAGAAGTCGAAGTCGGATGAAAACAGACAGTTGGCATAACTATACGTATTGTTTCTGTAGTTTTTTATTTATTTATTTATTTATTTTGTTTTATTTTACTAATTTATACATTTTATTAAATGAAAGCTCTTAGAATTTATTTGCATATTATTATCTGTATGGATTTTATTGAAAAATTATAGCTAGTTTCATTTAACTCGATCAATAGCCCCAATCAATTTTTTTTTTTTTTTACTAATTTATACATTTTATTAAATAGAAGCTCTTAGAATTTATTTGCATATTATTTTCTGTATGGATTTTATTGAAAAATTATAGTTTTATTTAACTCAATCAAACATCATTGTAGATCATATTTTGGGGGCATTCCAAGAATTGAACTCGGGACCTCTCACACCCTAAGCAAGAATCATACCAATAAACCAAATACACACCAATCAATAGTTAAAATTAATATAAATGTGATATAAATTAATTCATGTGAAAATAAACAATTAAATTTATAGTTAGTGAAATTTGAATGGTACTATAAAATTCATAATTAATTAATTAATTAAGATTTGAATTGATTTTTTATATTGATATTTAAATTTATTTATTTATGTAGGATTTACAATGATTTTTTTTTGTTTGGAATCATTTATATATTAGAAATCGTTATTAGTAACATGTTATAAAAAGAAAGAATGTTATTTTCCCTCCTAAATTTATCTCCCAACTATTGTATCTCCTTGGAAATGTCCTAAAGTCATTATTTTTTTTTTAATTGCTAACAAAAAAATCATTAAAATATATAGGTTTTGTAAAAATGAACTATTTATAAATTAAGTCAATTTAAAGATAATAAAATAGTCATACATTTTAAAATGCAATAATTAAATATCTTACCATAACAATTATGCTCTTGCATATATTTGAAATTTGATTGTGATAAGTGCTAAATTGTACTACTTTTGTGGTGCATTAATTGGTCAATTATTTTGGATTAGAATTCCTATAATTATGTTTAAAGTGATCAATTATTTGATAAATTTTGTTGGAGGAGCTAATTGGGACCAATATCTTGTTTTGAAGGCAAAAATGACAAAATACAATGCAAATTGATTCAAAGTGATCAAATTGGGATGAAGGCCAGATGATGAGCCATCACGCACACTATGTCACGCACATGAACCAGGTCGTGAAAAAATCTTCAACGAGTCATCTCTATTATCACAAGCTATATGTCACGTCGAGAGAGGGACTTGTGATAGCAAAACTCTGTTGGTAGCGTTGGTAGAAAAACAAATAATAATCAAATAAAATTAACTATTATTTTCCTGGAAAGAAGGGAAGAAAAGTTGAAGAAATTTGGCTAGTGTTTGGTGTTGGGTTTTTGCAAGAGTCGAGTGAGCACTCTTTCCTTAAAACCTTATTTGCCACCTCCCGTAGATGCTAGGAGCGTTGTGGCCTAGGCTTCCCAGGATAAAACTTGCTATGATCCAATGTTTGAGCATTCAAACAAAGGATCCGGCGAGCAAGACAATGGCTATGAACACAGTATAGCTAAAGAAAGAGTAGAAGCAGAGATTTTTGAAGCTGGAAAAATATACTTTCGTGCTGTGTAAAGCTGTGTGTAAAACTCTACTGCCTCTACCCTCTCTTATATAGGGTTGAAGGAGCCAATAGCCTTTATTATGGCAATTAAAAAATGACATTAAAGCTGCCTTCCAACAGCTATAACAGCAGGCCACTACCTGGGAATTGAATTCAGAATTCAAAATTGGAATTAATAGACAATTAATTCCGTAACAGATGAATTCAATCCCCTCAACAGTCAGAACTTTTGGGTTCCTGACCGTTAGCGTACAGGGTTCGGTCTCAACTTTCGACCTCATCCAATTTCGGCCCTTGCACCTTTCGTGGACTCTGTTGCACGAGAGTTGTGCTCTCGGTGCACCACGACCTCTCGTGCTCTCGGTTCGGTTTTGGCCGAACCCGAACCAAGTGGCTATACCAGTAGTTTGGCATAACTTAGCCCGCAAGGCCAGCCAATTTCCGGACGACATTCGTGCCCCCAGGTGCCGGCGCACACGAGCTCGGGCTTGAATCAAGCCTTTTTCAATCTCTGCTCGTTGGAATTTGATTTGCACCCCCCCCCCCCCCCCCGCGCGAGAGAGCCTCTATGCTATACAATTCTACAAGCTTCAAAAGAGCTCTTGTATATAAGGGGGCAAAATCTTCATTCCAAAGCAATGTGGGACAAAAAGCTCACTTTTTTCCCTTCATTTTCCAACTCAAATGGGTCTACTTTGAGAATCAATATCTCATTCACCCACTATCCGTTTTGAGCGTACAATATATCGATCTCTTCGTCTCACTACGAAGAATCCGAATCCACTTTGACCCGACCCAAATCGGAAGTGGACCCCACTGATAATTGTACCACAAAATAGCCACTTAACATGCCATTTTATGCCATTTAAGCTATTTTTTCCAACAATCCCCACATGAATGAAAAATTGATTTTCGGGGTATTTTGAAATCGGAAACAACTGTGTTCAAACGGTCGATCCCTGCATAGGATAGGTAGGGAGTCACTATACCCTTTGAACCTTCCCTCGTAAAGACATGTTTACTCTACTGGCTGTACGGTAGAACGCGATGTCTTTGAACCGACTGCCGTTTGTGTAGACGATGACATATCTCACACAGGAATCTCCCAACCATGCTCTTGCTCTCATGAGTGTGCCCGTTTTGGTCGTGGGTCACCGTTCCTGGTTCTGCGAGAGTTTCTAAAGAATTGTGCCCAACAATTCTCCTTTGAAGCGACCCTCACTTCTCTCTAACATAGGTGATTCTTTCTCGAGTATCCCGCATACTCAAGAATCATTAAAGCATTAATATGCTAGCCTCTTGCAGGAGTCACTGTTTTAACGAGGAGTGGTAGGGAGTCCGAGACCCCCACAGTGACGCGCTCCGTTCCATAATTTAGTTGTCCCATTGAACCTAGGTGCCAGCTAGGTTGGGTATCCACTATAGAACTTTTTAGTCCAAGGGCAGTAGACCCATTCCTCGTGTCAACTTCTCCACAACTTCTCTTCCTAACCCTTTGGTCAGCGGATCCGCTATATTGTCTTTTGACTTTACGTAGTCAATCGAGACAACTCCAGTTGTGAGTAGTTGTCTAATGGTATTATGTCTACGACGCACATGTCTAGACTTACCATTATACATATGACTCTGTACTCTCCCAATTGTGGCTTGACTATCGCAATGCACACATATTGGAGGTACCGGTCTTTCCCAATTAGGAATATCCTCTATAAAATGGCGTAGCCATTCAGCCTCTTCACAACCTTTGTCCAAGGCTATTAGCTCAGATTCCATCGTGGATCTAGCTATCACAGTTTGCTTAGAGGATTTCCATGTAACGGCTGCACCGGCTAGTGTAAACACGTAGCCACTCGTGGACTTAGAGTCCTTAATATCAGATATCCAATTCGCATCGCTATACCCTTCAAGTACAGCGGGATATCTCCCGTAGTGCAGTCCAAGACCACGAGTATACCTCAAGTATCTCATAACCTTTACTATTGCCTTCCAGTGCATAGCACCGGGGTTACTCGTATATCTACTGAGTTTACTAACCGCATAGGCAATATCCGGCCTAGTACAGCTCATAAGATACATCAAGCTACCAATGACCCGAGCATATTCCACTTGTGAAATACCTTCTCCGTGGTTCTTGGTTAGATGAATATTTGTATCAAATGGTGTCCTAGCCACTTGACTATCATCCTTGTTAAATCTCTCAAGGATTTTGTCAATATAATGTGATTGGCTCAACACGAGACCATCAGGTCTTCTAATGATTCTAATCCCGAGGATTAAATCAGCCAAACCCATATCCTTCATGTCAAATCTCGCATTTAACATGTTTTTGGTAGACTTGATCATCCGATCATTACTACCAACGATGAGAATATCATCGACATATAAACAAAGAATGACGTAGCCATCTATCGTTCCCTTAACGTAGACACATTTGTCACCTTCGTTTATTTTAAACCCGTTCGTTAACATCGCATGGTCAAACTTCTCGTGCCACTGCTTAGGCGCTTGTTTTAAACCATAGAGCGATTTAACCAACTTACACACTTTCCTCTCTTGGCCCGGAACCACGAACCCTTCGGGTTGTTCCATATAGATTTCCTCATCTAATTCGCCATTTAGGAAAGCGGTTTTCACATCCATTTGATGAACTTCCAAGTTCCGTAACGCAGCTATGGCAAGTATCATCCTAATGGAGTTTATTCTCGTCACGGGAGAATACGTGTCGAAGTAATCGAGGCCCTCGCGTTGCCTATAACCCTTGATTACAAGCCTAGCCTTATACTTCTCGATGGAACCGTCCGGTTTCATCTTCCTTTTAAAAACCCACTTGGATCCTAAGGGTTTACTACCCGGAGGAAGATCAACCAGTTCCCAAGTGTGATTCTGTAAAATAGAATCCACTTCACTTTTTATAGCCTCTTTCCACATTGGTCCTTCCGTAGAAGTCACGGCTTCTACATACGTTCGAGGCTCGTTCTCTATCAAACAAGATAGAAAATCGGGTTCATTTTCTAATAAACAAGTTAGAGTACCCGAATCGTACTCTAACAAGTAAGTCAGAAAATCAGGACCGAATGATTTTCTAACTCTCGCCCGCTTACTGCGTCTCGGCTCGAGCTCGGGTTCTCTCTCGGATTCCCCACTATCATTATCCATAGTTTCGTCAAACGTTCGTTTTGACGTACTTGGTCCCTCGTTGGACCTACAAGGAAATATATTTTCGGAAAAATATGCATTCCTTGATTCTATTATCGTGTTCTCGTGTACATCCGGATTATTGGACTCATGTACTAAGAACCGATAAGCACTACTATTATGTGCATACCCAATAAAGATACAGTCCACCGTCTTAGGACCTATCTTTACTTTCTTAGGTGTTGGCACCAAAACTTTGGCAAGACACCCCCACACTTTCAGGTACTGGTAGGAAGGTTTCCTACCGTTCCACAGCTCATAAGGAGTCTTATCGAGCTTCTTTCGGGGTACCTTATTCAAAAGGTAATTACTTGTCAAGATCGCCTCACCCCAAGCATCTTGAGGTAGGCCCGAACTTATAAGCATCGCATTCATCATATCTTTCAATGTACGATTCTTTCGTTCGGCAACACCGTTCGATTGAGGTGAGTAAGGTGCAGTACGCTCGTGTATTATACCTACACTCGCACAGAAGTCACCAATAGGTGCTTCGTACTCACCACCTCTATCGCTTCTAACCTTCTTAATTCTCCGATTAAGTTGGTTTTCCACTTCATTCTTATAAAGAACGAATTTATCAACGGCTTCATCTTTGCTCTTAAGCAAATACACATAGCAGTATCGTGTGCTATCGTCGATAAATGTGATAAAATACTTATTACCACCTCTCGTTTGTATCGATCTAAAATCGCACAAATCACTATGGATTAATTCTAGTGGTTCAGTTTCCCTTTCAACCGACTTGAAAGGTACTTTCGTTAGTTTTGCCTCAACACAAATTTCACACTTGTTATTTGTGTCAATTTGAAAGTTAGGAATATGGTCCATGCTAATTAATCTACGCATAGAATTAAAATTAACATGACCTAGTCTACCATGCCATAAATTGGAAGACTCAAGCAAGTAAACAGAATTAACTTTGCTTTTATTGATAACAGGAATTACACTGAGCTTAAACAGCCCATTAGTTACATATCCTTTACCAACAAACATTCCTAACTTGGACAAAACTACTTTGTCTGACTCGAACACCATGCGAAAGCCATGCTTGTTCAACAGAGAGCCAGACACAAGATTCTTCCTCAGCTCAGGAACATACAGCACGTTGTTCAACGTTAGTTCCTTCCCGGAAGTCATCTTCAGAACCACCTTGCCCATGCCTTCCACAGCAGACTGAGCCGAGTTTCCCATCCACACCTTCTCACCTTCAACGGTCTCAAAGGTGTTGAACATCTCTCGGTTGCAACACAAGTGCCTGGTTGCACCGGTATCAATGAACCACTCACGAGGGTTTGAGCCCACGAGGTTCACCTCGGTCACCATAGCCGAAAGGCTAATCTCGACCTCTTTCTGATTGCTATCTCCAACAACATTGGCTTCAGAACTCTTGTTCTTCTTCCTTGGAGCCTTGCATTCAGATGCTCTGTGGCCATGCTTGCCACAATTGTAGCATTCACCAGGAAACTTGTTCTTGGTAACGCCACCTTTCGGACCTAGCTTTCGCTTGTCCTTCTTGTTCCTCCTGGAGTTCTTACCGTGCTCCACAACGTTGTCCTTAGCACCAACAACGATAGGAGCCTTCCTATCATTCGTCCTGTTCCCTTCCTCAATCCTGAGTCGCTGGATCAGGTCCTCCAGATTCATCTCCTTTCGCTTATGCTTAAGGTAGTTCTTGAAGTCCTTCCAACCTGGAGGCAACAAATGGATCACAGATCCCACTTGGAAGGCTTCACTTAGCACCATTCCTTCGTCACGGATCTCGTCAAATATTAATTGCAAATCTTCTACCTAACTTAGCACGGTCTTTGAATCAACCATTTTGAAGTCGAGGAATCGGCCAACTACAAATTTCTTTGAGCCGGCATCCTCACTTCGGTATTTATGATCCAAAGCTTCCCACAACGCTTTTGATGTGCTTATCTTTCGATATACATCATATAGCGTGTCACACAATCCATTCAGGATGTAGTTTCGGCAAAGGAAGTCCGAATCCTTCCAATAGCCAACCGCCATCACGGATTGTGCATCTTGTTCCTTCAACTCGGGAACACTCTCGGACAAGAACCTTGCCAGGCCGAGAGTTGCTAGGTATAACAACATCTTCTGTTGCCACCTCTTGAAGTTCGAACCAACACCGGTGAACTTCTCCGGCTTTTCAGCCGAACCACTCGGTACCGAAGGTACCCGAGACATGGGAATATATCCCTCAGTGCTCCCACCATCTTGTGAACCAACGTTCACTGGTGTAGCTTGGGAATTAGCAACATTGTTGCCGTTTCCTCCATTGTTGTTCTCAACAACATTTTCTTCCCCATTGTTAACGATTGACAACTCGGGGTTCTCCATTTCTTCAAGGAAATTCGAGAAAACAACCAACGGGAAAACAAGAACTAAGGTTTTAAGACTGTTGGTAGCGTTGGTAGAAAAACAAATAATAATCAAATAAAATTAACTATTATTTTCCTGGAAAGAAGGGAAGAAAAGATGAAGAAATTTGGCTAGTGTTTGGTGTTGGGTTTTTGCAAGAGTCGAGTGAGCACTCTTTCCTTAAAACCTTATTTGCCACCTCCCGTAGATGCTAGGAGCGTTGTGGCCTAGGCTTCCCAGGATAAAACTTGCTATGATCCAATGTTTGAGCATTCAAACAAAGGATCCGGCGAGCAAGACAATGGCTATGAACACAGTATAGCTAAAGAAAGAGTAGAAGCAGAGATTTTTGAAGCTGGAAAAATATACTTTCGTGCTGTGTAAAGCTGTGTGTAAAACTCTACTGCCTCTACCCTCTCTTATATAGGGTTGAAGGAGCCAATAGCCTTTATTATGGCAATTAAAAAATGACATTAAAGCTGCCTTCTAACAGCTATAACAGCAGGCCACTACCTGGGAATTGAATTCAGAATTCAAAATTGGAATTAATAGACAATTAATTCCGTAACAGATGAATTCAATCCCCTCAACAGTCAGAACTTTCGGGTTCCTGACCGTTAGCGTACAGGGTTCGGTCTCAACTTTCGACCTCATCCAATTTCGGCCCTTGCACCTTTCGTGGACTCTGTTGCACGAGAGTTGTGCTCTCGGTGCACCAGAGTTGTGCTCTCGGTGCACCACGACCTCTCGTGCTCTCTTGTAGCACGAGAGTAGGTGTGCTCTCGGTTCGGTTCTGGCCGAACCCGAACCAAGTGGCTATACCAGTAGTTTGGCATAACTTAGCCCGCAAGGCCAGCCAATTTCCGGACGACATTCGTGCCCCCAGGTGCCGGCGCACACGAGCTCGGGCTTGAATCAAGCCTTTTTCAATCTCTGCTCGTTGGAATTTGATTTGCACCCCCCCCCCCCCCCCCCGCGCGAGAGAGCCTCTATGCTATACAATTCTACAAGCTTCAAAAGAGCTCTTGTATATAAGGGGGGAAAATCTTCATTCCAAAGCAATGTGGGACAAAAAGCTCACTTTTTTCCCTTCATTTTCCAACTCAAATGGGTCTACTTTGAGAATCAATATCTCATTCACCCACTATCCGTTTTGAGCGTACAATATATCGATCTCTTCGTCTCACTACGAAGAATCCGAATCCACTTTGACCCGACCCAAATCGGAAGTGGACCCCACTGATAATTGTACCACAAAATAGCCACTTAACATGCCATTTTATGCCATTTAAGCTATTTTTTCCAACAATCCCCACATGAATGAAAAATTGATTTTCGGGGTATTTTGAAATCGGAAACAACTGTGTTCAAACGGTCGATCCCTGCATAGGATAGGTAGGGAGTCACTATACCCTTTGAACCTTCCCTCGTAAAGACATGTTTACTCTACTGGCTGTACGGTAGAACGCGATGTCTTTGAACCGACTGCCGTTTGTGTAGACGATGACATATCTCACACAGGAATCTCCCAACCATGCTCTTGCTCTCATGAGTGTGCCCGTTTTGGTCGTGGGTCACCGTTCCTGGTTCTGCGAGAGTTTCTAAAGAATTGTGCCCAACAATTCTCCTTTGAAGCGACCCTCACTTCTCTCTAACATAGGTGATTCTTTCTCGAGTATCCCGCATACTCAAGAATCATTAAAGCATTAATATGCTAGCCTCTTGCAGGAGTCACTGTTTTAACGAGGAGTGGTAGGGAGTCCGAGACCCCCACAGTGACGCGCTCCGTTCCATAATTTAGTTGTCCCATTGAACCTAGGTGCCAGCTAGGTTGGGTATCCACTATAGAACTTTTTAGTCCAAGGGCAGTAGACCCATTCCTCGTGTCAACTTCTCCACAACTTCTCTTCCTAACCCTTTGGTCAGCGGATCCGCTATATTGTCTTTTGACTTTACGTAGTCAATCGAGACAACTCCAGTTGTGAGTAGTTGTCTAATGGTATTATGTCTACGACGCACATGTCTAGACTTACCATTATACATATGACTCTGTACTCTCCCAATTGTGGCTTGACTATCGCAATGCACACATATTGGAGGTACCGGTCTTTCCCAATTAGGAATATCCTCTATAAAATGGCGTAGCCATTCAGCCTCTTCACAACCTTTGTCCAAGGCTATTAGCTCAGATTCCATCGTGGATCTAGCTATCACAGTTTGCTTAGAGGATTTCCATGTAACGGCTGCACCGGCTAGTGTAAACACGTAGCCACTCGTGGACTTAGAGTCCTTAATATCAGATATCCAATTCGCATCGCTATACCCTTCAAGTACAGCGGGATATCTCCCGTAGTGCAGTCCAAGACCACGAGTATACCTCAAGTATCTCATAACCTTTACTATTGCCTTCCAGTGCATAGCACCGGGGTTACTCGTATATCTACTGAGTTTACTAACCGCATAGGCAATATCCGGCCTAGTACAGCTCATAAGATACATCAAGCTACCAATGACCCGAGCATATTCCACTTGTGAAATACCTTCTCCGTGGTTCTTGGTTAGATGAATATTTGTATCAAATGGTGTCCTAGCCACTTGACTATCATCCTTGTTAAATCTCTCAAGGATTTTGTCAATATAATGTGATTGGCTCAACACGAGACCATCAGGTCTTCTAATGATTCTAATCCCGAGGATTAAATCAGCCAAACCCATATCCTTCATGTCAAATCTCGCATTTAACATGTTTTTGGTAGACTTGATCATCCGATCATTACTACCAACGATGAGAATATCATCGACATATAAACAAAGAATGACGTAGCCATCTATCGTTCCCTTAACGTAGACACATTTGTCACCTTCGTTTATTTTAAACCCGTTCGTTAACATCGCATGGTCAAACTTCTCGTGCCACTGCTTAGGCGCTTGTTTTAAACCATAGAGCGATTTAACCAACTTACACACTTTCCTCTCTTGGCCCGGAACCACGAACCCTTCGGGTTGTTCCATATAGATTTCCTCATCTAATTCGCCATTTAGGAAAGCGGTTTTCACATCCATTTGATGAACTTCCAAGTTCCGTAACGCAGCTATGGCAAGTATCATCCTAATGGAGTTTATTCTCGTCACGGGAGAATACGTGTCGAAGTAATCGAGGCCCTCGCGTTGCCTATAACCCTTGATTACAAGCCTAGCCTTATACTTCTCGATGGAACCGTCCGGTTTCATCTTCCTTTTAAAAACCCACTTGGATCCTAAGGGTTTACTACCCGGAGGAAGATCAACCAGTTCCCAAGTGTGATTCTGTAAAATAGAATCCACTTCACTTTTTATAGCCTCTTTCCACATTGGTCCTTCCGTAGAAGTCACGGCTTCTACATACGTTCGAGGCTCGTTCTCTATCAAACAAGATAGAAAATCGGGTTCATTTTCTAATAAACAAGTTAGAGTACCCGAATCGTACTCTAACAAGTAAGTCAGAAAATCAGGACCGAATGATTTTCTAACTCTCGCCCGCTTACTGCGTCTCGGCTCGAGCTCGGGTTCTCTCTCGGATTCCCCACTATCATTATCCATAGTTTCGTCAAACGTTCGTTTTGACGTACTTGGTCCCTCGTTGGACCTACAAGGAAATATATTTTCGGAAAAATATGCATTCCTTGATTCTATTATCGTGTTCTCGTGTACATCCGGATTATTGGACTCATGTACTAAGAACCGATAAGCACTACTATTATGTGCATACCCAATAAAGATACAGTCCACCGTCTTAGGACCTATCTTTACTTTCTTAGGTGTTGGCACCAAAACTTTGGCAAGACACCCCCACACTTTCAGGTACTGGTAGGAAGGTTTCCTACCGTTCCACAGCTCATAAGGAGTCTTATCGAGCTTCTTTCGGGGTACCTTATTCAAAAGGTAATTACTTGTCAAGATCGCCTCACCCCAAGCATCTTGAGGTAGGCCCGAACTTATAAGCATCGCATTCATCATATCTTTCAATGTACGATTCTTTCGTTCGGCAACACCGTTCGATTGAGGTGAGTAAGGTGCAGTACGCTCGTGTATTATACCTACACTCGCACAGAAGTCACCAATAGGTGCTTCGTACTCACCACCTCTATCGCTTCTAACCTTCTTAATTCTCCGATTAAGTTGGTTTTCCACTTCATTCTTATAAAGAACGAATTTATCAACGGCTTCATCTTTGCTCTTAAGCAAATACACATAGCAGTATCGTGTGCTATCGTCGATAAATGTGATAAAATACTTATTACCACCTCTCGTTTGTATCGATCTAAAATCGCACAAATCACTATGGATTAATTCTAGTGGTTCAGTTTCCCTTTCAACCGACTTGAAAGGTACTTTCGTTAGTTTTGCCTCAACACAAATTTCACACTTGTTATTTGTGTCAATTTGAAAGTTAGGAATATGGTCCATGCTAATTAATCTACGCATAGAATTAAAATTAACATGACCTAGTCTACCATGCCATAAATTGGAAGACTCAAGCAAGTAAACAGAATTAACTTTGCTTTTATTGATAACAGGAATTACACTGAGCTTAAACAGCCCATTAGTTACATATCCTTTACCAACAAACATTCCTAACTTGGACAAAACTACTTTGTCTGACTCGAACACCATGCGAAAGCCATGCTTGTTCAACAGAGAGCCAGACACAAGATTCTTCCTCAGCTCAGGAACATACAGCACGTTGTTCAACGTTAGTTCCTTCCCGGAAGTCATCTTCAGAACCACCTTGCCCATGCCTTCCACAGCAGACTGAGCCGAGTTTCCCATCCACACCTTCTCACCTTCAACGGTCTCAAAGGTGTTGAACATCTCTCGGTTGCAACACAAGTGCCTGGTTGCACCGGTATCAATGAACCACTCACGAGGGTTTGAGCCCACGAGGTTCACCTCGGTCACCATAGCCGAAAGGCTAATCTCGACCTCTTTCTGATTGCTATCTCCAACAACATTGGCTTCAGAACTCTTGTTCTTCTTCCTTGGAGCCTTGCATTCAGATGCTCTGTGGCCATGCTTGCCACAATTGTAGCATTCACCAGGAAACTTGTTCTTGGTAACGCCACCTTTCGGACCTAGCTTTCGCTTGTCCTTCTTGTTCCTCCTGGAGTTCTTACCGTGCTCCACAACGTTGTCCTTAGCACCAACAACGATAGGAGCCTTCCTATCATTCGTCCTGTTCCCTTCCTCAATCCTGAGTCGCTGGATCAGGTCCTCCAGATTCATCTCCTTTCGCTTATGCTTAAGGTAGTTCTTGAAGTCCTTCCAACCTGGAGGCAACAAATGGATCACAGATCCCACTTGGAAGGCTTCACTTAGCACCATGCCTTCGTCACGGATCTCGTCAAATATTAATTGCAAATCTTCTACCTAACTTAGCACGGTCTTTGAATCAACCATTTTGAAGTCGAGGAATCGGCCAACTACAAATTTCTTTGAGCCGGCATCCTCACTTCGGTATTTATGATCCAAAGCTTCCCACAACGCTTTTGATGTGCTTATCTTTCGATATACATCATATAGCGTGTCACACAATCCATTCAGGATGTAGTTTCGGCAAAGGAAGTCCGAATCCTTCCAATAGCCAACCGCCATCACGGATTGTGCATCTTGTTCCTTCAACTCGGGAACACTCTCGGACAAGAACCTTGCCAGGCCGAGAGTTGCTAGGTATAACAACATCTTCTGTTGCCACCTCTTGAAGTTCGAACCAACACCGGTGAACTTCTCCGGCTTTTCAGCCGAACCACTCGGTACCGAAGGTACCCGAGACATGGGAATATATCCCTCAGTGCTCCCACCATCTTGTGAACCAACGTTCACTGGTGTAGCTTGGGAATTAGCAACATTGTTGCCGTTTCCTCCATTGTTGTTCTCAACAACATTTTCTTCCCCATTGTTAACGATTGACAACTCGGGGTTCTCCATTTCTTCAAGGAAATTCGAGAAAACAACCAACGGGAAAACAAGAACTAAGGTTTTAAGACTGTTGGTAGCGTTGGTAGAAAAACAAATAATAATCAAATAAAATTAACTATTATTTTCCTGGAAAGAAGGGAAGAAAAGATGAAGAAATTTGGCTAGTGTTTGGTGTTGGGTTTTTGCAAGAGTCGAGTGAGCACTCTTTCCTTAAAACCTTATTTGCCACCTCCCGTAGATGCTAGGAGCGTTGTGGCCTAGGCTTCCCAGGATAAAACTTGCTATGATCCAATGTTTGAGCATTCAAACAAAGGATCCGGCGAGCAAGACAATGGCTATGAACACAGTATAGCTAAAGAAAGAGTAGAAGCAGAGACTTTTGAAGCTGGAAAAATATACTTTCGTGCTGTGTAAAGCTGTGTGTAAAACTCTACTGACTCTACCCTCTCTTATATAGGGTTGAAGGAGCCAATAGCCTTTATTATGGCAATTAAAAAATGACATTAAAGCTGCCTTCCAACAGCTATAACAGCAGGCCACTACCTGGGAATTGAATTCAGAATTCAAAATTGGAATTAATAGACAATTAATTCCGTAACAGATGAATTCAATCCCCTCAACAGTCAGAACTTTCGGGTTCCTGACCATTAGCGTACAGGGTTCGGTCTCAACTTTCGACCTCATCCAATTTCGGCCCTTGCACCTTTCGTGGACTCTGTTGCACGAGAGTTGTGCTCTCGGTGCACCACGACCTCTCGTGCTCTCTTGTAGCACGAGAGTAGGTGTGCTCTCGGTTCGGTTCTGGCCGAACCCGAACCAAGTGGCTATACCAGTAGTTTGGCATAACTTAGCCCGCAAGGCCAGCCAATTTCCGGACGACATTCGTGCCCCCAGGTGCCGGCGCACACGAGCTCGGGCTTGAATCAAGCCTTTTTCAATCTCTGCTCGTTGGAATTTGATTTGCACCCCCCCCCCCCCCCCCCCGCGCGAGAGAGCCTCTATGCTATACAATTCTACAAGCTTCAAAAGAGCTCTTGTATATAAGGGGGGAAAATCTTCATTCCAAAGCAATGTGGGACAAAAAGCTCACTTTTTTCCCTTCATTTTCCAACTCAAATGGGTCTATTTTGAGAATCAATAATAATAATAACAATAATAATAACAATAACAATAACAATAACAATAACAATAACAATAACAATAACAATAACAATAACAATAACAATAACAATAACAATAACAATAACAATAACAATAACAATAACAATAACAATAACAATAACAATAACAATAACAATAACAATAACAATAACAATAACAATAACAATAACAATAACAATAACAATAACAATAACAATAACAATAACAATAACAATAACAATAACAATAACAATAACAATAACAATAACAATAACAATAACAATAATAATAATAATAATAATAATAATAATAATAATAATAATAATAATAATAATAATAATAATAATAATAATACTCTCCTACCCGTAATAATATATATATATAGTACTCCGTATATGTGTAGTTTATATATAGTACTGTGTAGTTTATATATAGAGTTAATACCCACAATCGTCCTCGACTATAGTGGTTTTTCTCAATTTCGTCCTAAACGACTTTGGTGACCTAGTATCGTCCCAGACTTTTGTGTTTCACTCAATTTTGTCCTCCATTTGTTATTCCGTCAAATTGGTGTTAAATTTTGGGACAATTCAGTAATGTCAATAATGATCTCTCTTTACTTTCAACTTGTGAAGTGCGAAATTCCTCTTTCTTGTACGAATTACACCCAGAATTACTCCCGGACCTGCAAATCAAATTTTATATTTGCAGTTTTAGGAGTAATTCTGGGACTAATTCGTAAAAAAAAAGGGATTTCGCAGTTCACATGTCTATGAGTAAAGAGATGTCAATATTAAAATTACTTAATTGTCTATTTATTTAACACCAAATGGATAGAATAACAAATGAGGGACTAAATTGAGCAAAAACACAAAAGTATGGGACGAAATTGAGCGAAACATAAAAGTCTGGGACGATATTAGGTCAGCAAAGTCGTTTAGGACGAAATTGAGAAAAATCACTATAGTCGAGGACGATTTTGGATATTAACTCTTTATATATATTACTGTATAGTATATAGCATATATATATATATAACTGTGTAGTATATATATATATATATATAGAAGTAATAGTACTCCGTATATGTGTAGTTTATATATATATAGTACTGTGTAGTTTATATATATATATATATATATATATATATATATATATATATATATATATATATATATGAAAGGGATCAGGTGCATTTGTGGCTTCCCGTGCGGATGTGCGGTGGATTAATGTGCGTGAGGTTTATATACTTAATGTGCGTGAGATTTGTACTTAATGTGCCTGAGATTTGTACTTAATGTGCGTCATGTTAATATGCGTGAGTTTTGTACTTAATGTGCCTGAGTATTGTGTTTAATGTGCGTGAGATTTGTGCTTAATGTGCGTGAGTATTTCAGAATTACGAGCTCAGAAGGAAGCAGAACAAAAACTCACGCACATTAACGCCCAAGCTTCTTGTTACTTCTTCCTTCAATTTGGCCTTGGATTTTGGATTATCAGCTACCTTCAATGCAGTTGAATGTTTATATAAATGACGCACGGACAGTAAAATTTGCACAGCAGCTAATAAGTGTGGATTTCTGTTGTATTATTCCCATAATTCTTAACCACCATAGCCCGCCTCCGCATCATCATCATCAGGGAGGGGCAAATGGCTACTGGGGATGGGGAAGAAGCGGACATCAATATTTTCTGCTGCATTTTACACATTCACGCACATTAAGTACAAATCTCAGGCACATTAAGCACAACACTCACGCACATTGAGTACAAATCTCACGCACATTAATCCACCGCACATCCGCACGGGAAGCATTCAACCGCACGAGAACCTTTCACTATATATATATATATATATATATATATATATATATATATATATATATATATATATATATATATATATATATATATATAGGGTTGCATTCACATGCAAACCCCTTAAAATACAAATATGCGGACAAAATCTAGCCATAAGATGTGTTTAGATGGACGCATTAGATTGAAGGTAAGTAGTTAAATAGAGATTTTGATTTAGAAGGAATAAGGGTAATTATGGGAATGCATAAGCAACATAATTAAGGAAGGATTTGAATAGAATATTACACAATAAAGAAGAAGGATTAAGTTTAGAAGGACTTGAATACGTGAACGGTGCAGAAACGACATACAGATAAGAATCTCTGGCACACAGACATGGAAGCCAACCCAGACGCCATGGACGGTGCAAGTGAAGGTAAGATCTCTGGTTATAACGACACTGTTATTATATGATGTTGTAAAATTATTAAACACAAGCCGATGGTTGATTTTGATTTATGTTTGGAGCAGAATTCTGTGCATGGTAGAGTTGTTAGATGAGGGTTACGAAGTGGTGTTCACATGACTGCATAAAAAGAGATTGGGTTTTGACGTTGGGGGGAAGTGGGTGTGGAATTGTTATATGCCGTGCACACACTACTGGGTGGACGCGCACACGTTTATACCATCCTGTCTACATATAAAGAAGTATAAGAACACTGTGAAGAAATAATTAGAAGAAAAAAGAGTATGTGTGTGTGTTGGTGTCTGCCAGTGGCAGCATGCGCAAAGATCCGGAAAAAGCTCTTTGCATTAAATGTAATATTGTTCATATTTCGGACATTCATAGAGTGCTGCTAGTTACATATATTGGGACTAATGTTAATAGAATTGTGTTGATGTACAGGCGGATAACATAACTTAGAAGACATACCAGGCTGTGAAATGATCATACTAGCAGATGGAACGAAACAATGGTCCCCTACTCGCATAGACGAAAACACACCGTATGTCGGGCAACAATTTGAAACAATAAAAGACGAAATAGAATTCTACCGTGCGCACGTGCAAATATTGGTTCCACAAAATCATTCAGACTATACAAAGAAATGGTTAGGAGTTTTATGGATATAAGGGACACATGCGTTGATTTCTGCAATTTTAGAAGGGATTTGCTGCATATATTACAGGGCGCGGATGCACATATGGTAGTAGAAGACGTGTTTAAAAAAAGGAAGTGGGAAAAGATTGAAGAGCAACTGAGGAGAAAAAAAAAAGGTGAGAAAATGCGCTACATGTGACTGCCCGGGCCACGATAGTTGGAATTGCCCATACAACATAGACCTAGCAGAAGATTAGCCCGTAATTGTTGACAATAGTATGTATGTTGAATTTCATTGAAGTTGTTAGAATCCCAAATAAATAAACTGCGAATGATGGATATTTATTAAAGTTGGTATTTTATTTTGATGAATGTTCTATAGCCGGATGTGGTATGAAGTCGACAGTGATGAACCAGGTAATAGTATTGTGTGCACACGATCTGACCAATCTGTTTGGAAAATCCCACTTGCATTCCAAGCGTTGTGCACACAGTATTGTACTTGGATGCACACTGCCAGACTGCATGAGCACCACCCATACAGAGAGACACGTAAGAAATTTTGAGATGACCGCACAAAGTAAAAGCATCTTAAGATTATAAACGCAACCAAAAGGGTCAGATTTAGATAAGCGCACACATTTTTCCAGTTGTATGCAAAAATTGAGACTGTTTTCTTAAGTTACGGGGTGCATATGCACACAGAAAACAATATATGTGCACACGAGGAGCTATAATATAAATCCCACCGTTTTGGATGAGCTAATAAACCTACAAAAAAGGGAATATGTGCACACAGGCCACACTAATATAAATCCCACCATTTTGAGAGCGCTAATAACCCTAAGATGCTTTTCATTTGTGCACTAATTTGATAAAACCTCCAAAAAACAGGGAAATATGAATAGCATAACTTTGTAAATACTAAAGCGACAATCAATTGTGCATAAATATAGCTATTAGGAACGCGTGAGAGTTTGTGGGTGCACACCGACGTAGCAAAAAAATGAGTACACGACCAACTAAAAATGGCTTCATCACCCCAAAATAGTAACATTGGAAGTGGGATAAAAAGCAAAAGAGGAAGCCACATTCTGAACACAAAAACTCTGAACTAAAATTCAATAGACCAAGAACACGAAAACCACTACGGAAGCCTCAGGATAGATCACACGAACTGATACGCCCGAGAGATATTCCTACACTTATGTAGATTGAATTCTGAGGTTGCAAGTTCCTTCATGTAGCGTAGCCTCAACTTCTTGAGCTAAGCAGTGTTACCTTTGGTAAGGCCACATCTCCATCTGGCCACTCCCTGGCCTACATAACTCTCCATGTGATGCATAACATACACCCCACAGTCAACCTTGTCCATCCCGCCAACTCATCTGCATGCGCTTCGATTCCAAACACGTACAAATCGAAGACCTTGGAAGCGAATGAGCACAAAAGCATACATACCAAGTCAACTTTATTAATGTACTGGTATGGCGTCATCTCAAACTCCAGCACAAAAGCATACATACCAAATCAACTTTATTAATGTACTGGTATGGCGTCCTCTTGGAGTCTAGCCTTGAACAAAGCAATCCGCTTATCCCGAACAAGAGAGGTATTCACGACAGTATGAAGCTTCAAGAGAAATGAAATAAGCAAACTAAAAAAAAAAAAAACAAAAACATGACAAAATATCATAATTTATAATTAAAAAAAAAACAAACAAATAGAGTTGAGCTTTATTGTGAATTATACAGTACTAAATATTAATTAACTAGATGGATAATCCACAAACTCTCTCCTAGGATTAAAGAGTAATGCTGTCCACACAAGAGTGCACACAGGCAAGGCAGTATATTAAACATGATTCAATTCAATACAAATAATAAAGAGATAAATTATTGACCACTTTCCATTTAATATTGATAGATCTTTAAATTGAGTCACTATTGAACCCTGCATGAATTTTCAAAGTTGGATCACGATATTATATTAGCGTATATGCGGTTAATAGTTTTCATTATTTAATTTAAAGCAACTTTATGAGGGGCGAAGAGACATTAGTCTGCGCATAGTATATGCTTTACAAGTTACAACAATTACTAACAATACTAGGATTAATACTGCTCTTATTATTAATAATGATTATCTAGTGAACGCTACTACAGGATGTCTCATTGGAGGATGCCTCGTTTGCAATTGTATATAATAATAATAGGCTTAATAGCCAATGATAATGATGTTTAACAGGACTGTATTTTTCACTCTAAAAAATGGACAATGAAATGAAAGTGAAAGTGGTGTCTAAAGAATTGAAAGGCCAGCCAAAGTGAATATGGATTACAGTATGCTATAGTTATTATTAGCTATTGCAAATCAAACCAAGCTATCTTCCACTGCTTTTTAGCCATAAACAGAACACTAGATAGGGAAGCATTCAAAACCATTGCCTAAAATGAAATAAACAATGCAGTTTAAAAAAAAAAAAAAAAAAAAAAAAACGAACTAGGCCAGCAACACCTCCCCAGTGTCGACCAAACACCACAAACAACCCCCCTGTAGCTACCAACAGCACCGCTTACCCCCCAAAAACACCCTCCCAGCATCGGAGAACCACGGCCGCAGCCCACCCCACTCCCCAACCACACCCGCCCTACCAACGCAACACCCAGCCAAAATTGAGCAAAAAAACACCGCACCAGTTCAAACAAATTACAAAAAAAAAAAAAAAAAAAAAAAAAAAAACTAAAAATATCGCACCAGTACAATCTAGCCGTCCGACCCATGAACCACCATCCCCCCCACCCACACACACACAACTCGCCTGAGATGAAACACACATGCATAACCACACACCCCCCAACAACCGGTTACCGCAAAACAACAAAAAAAAAAAAAATCAGAAACGACAAAAGGGGGAAAAATACCTCGACCTCCACCACTAGTTATTAGTCCTCGCCGCTTGGCTCCAATATGGTCCCCACTGGCGACCATCGTTAGCAGCTGATGAAGAAGGCGAAGAGAACGGCGTGGAGATACGCTCGGCCAACATACGCGGTAAACAGAGAGAAAAGATCGGAAAAGATAAAAAACCTAAGGCGTGTGAAAGACTTACTAAAATTTGATCCGTGTATGGAAATGGTAAAAATCCAAAATTACCCTCCCTAAAATAAAAACACACGCCTGATTAAATAAAACCCCACAAATAATTGAATCAATCCTAGTCATCCAATTTCAAAATCTAACGATCGTAATCAATCCATACGTTTGTATTTTAAGGGCTGTTTGTATTTGAATATAATCCTCTATATATATATATATATATATATATATATATATATATATATATATATATATATATATATATATATATATCAAAAGAGTGTTATTCATAGAAGAATTTTAACAAATAATTAAAATTTTGAAGTATTTAATTTTTTTCATTTTTGTGCTCATTTTTTAGAAAATGAATCAAACTAACAAAAATAGTTTTTTGTTGTAGCCAAACATCGGAAAGGGAAATATTTTCTGAAAAATGATTCATTTTCCAGAAAACATTTTCCTGCTTTCCAAACGGAGCCGAAAAATAGTTTATTTTTCACTAAATTTTCTCTCCTATGTGTATACTCATGAATGTACGTGCTGACCCAACCTTGGAAAGAATAAATGTACGTGCCGACCCATGACTAATTAAAAATAAAATTTAGATACCAATTAGATATTGGTCATGTTTGGTAATCAGTGATTAGCGGATAGTAAATTGTATTATCGGATTTAACCAGCGGATTGTATCAACGATTTGTAAAAGGATGTTTGATAAATTTAACTATTTAAGTTAGCGGTTAATATATAAAATCACGGGTAAAAATAATAATAATAATAATAATAATAATAATAATAATAATAATAATAATAATAATAATAATAATAAATTGAGAGATAAAAACATGGGGAAGGATGAATTTTTTAACATTTAGACTATCCTCTACTATACAATGATACAAAGTGATAAAATTAGTAGAAGTCTATAAGATCGGGAGGTAATTGATTCACATCCATTTGGAGTTCAAATTATTGTATTATATAATAGAAATATAAATATTTTTCAAAATATGATGCATAAAAATTCAACAAAGAAAAAAATATAATTCAAAATCTAATTTAAAATCTATATTTTTCGTGCATATTTAAATACAAAATTGTTCACCAAAATTTTGATGTCTATTTTTAAAATTTTATTTTTAATTATAATGAAAACTAATTTATAAATTTAAAAATGTAATTATCATATATAAATATATACCAAGACTATGTGGTCTAATGATATCCGGGTTGGACTTCCATTTGGAAGGTTGTGAGTTCGAGCCTCAATGGAGGAGTTATTGATTCTTTGTTCAGTAGGTTGAGAAAGTATATGAACGGATACTTCATTGTAAAGGTATAGGAGGCTAGGAGGGCAACCGTTCTCCGGATAGCTGAAAAACTCACTATGGTAAGTAAATTTGTTCCAAAAGTTTAAAGTTTTAATTTTCTTGTAGATGATGTAAACGAGGTACAAAATATCGCATTATATAAGAGTGTCGTCACTAGGGATGTAGAACTAAATCGCACTCTCAAAAGAAATGACAATGTATGTAGGATAGACTTACATGAGCGGTTTCTTTTTTTCTATGTTATAACTTTATACTTTAATATAAGAATAGACAATGTACGATAGACTCACATGAACGGTTTAAAGATGATAATGTAGGATGAGTTAATTAGAGATAGCAATGTAGGATATACTCACATGGGCAGTTTCTTTTTCTCTCTGTTTTCACTTTATACTCTTATAAAGATAGCAACGTTAATTAGATCTCTACCTACATTACATACTCAAATGAACTTCCTTTGGATAAGCTACTTGGTGAAACAAGGACTTCATACTGCAAGACCGGACCATATTAGGGACCCCATTTAAAAGTAATGTAGCAAAGTGCAGGTTAGACTACTCTGTGGGATGAAAAAACTGAAAATTATGAAGAAACATATAATCCCTAACATCTTTGAAACTCATACTCTTTCAATACTGAATTAAAGATTTGAATTTTGACAGAAACAAATGCAGTAGCCAATTTAATTGGTCTAGCGGAACCCAAACTTAGGCTTGTTATCTTCAAAATAAAAGCCTCTAACTCAGAACCAACAAATTAAAAAATCATCACGATTATTAAACAAATTCTAAACAAAAAACTCAGACCAAGAAAATAGAGACACATACGAAGTATCATTTGAAGTAATGGGAAAAGAGAGTAATATAAGCATACAATTCATTAGCATTCCATTAAAATGAAATTTTTTAAAAATGAATAAATTAGAAAAGAAAGTGAAGACCGTAAAAATGGGTAAGTTATGCATACAAAGATAACTAAAGTGTCAACATAGAGAAAATAGATATGAAAAGTTGCATGCAAGCTAAGTATGCAATCGTAAAGAGAACGGAAATTCACACATAAAAGTAACTTTACGGTAAAAATTTGAAACTTTGCTTGTAGACAATAAAAATGAAGTGGCCATGATATAAAAAAAGTGCTTTTATATCGATGTTGCCACTAGCTGTGTAGGACTAAATCACGTTCCTGAAAGAGATAGCAATGTAGGATAGACTCACATAAGCGGTTTATTTTTCTCGATCTCTTTTCCAACTTTATACTTTAATAAGAATAACAACGTAAATTAGGTCTCTTCCAACTTTGTATCTAAATAAGGATCTAACTTTATACTTTAATAAGGATAGCGCAGCTTCCACTCCTTTTATACTTTAATAATGATAACAACTTGAATTAGGTCTATAATGTCCTTTAGTGGCATACCATCTCACACGTAGTTTTGGTTTGCACTTTTTCTTGCTTTCAAGTTTCAACTTCCAAACGTGCTTCATTCTCTTCCATCTCTGTTAATTGGAATAGTTTTCTGGCAGATTTAATAGAAAAGTCTCCTAATTTTTGCAAAGATAAAGGGAAGAAAAAGCAACTTTTATTTCATTTGTGCATAGAAATAATCTACAACACTTGTTCAAATAAGGACTTCACACTGTAAGACCTAACAACATTAGGGTCCCCATTCCAAAGTAATGTAGCAAAGTGCAAGTTAGACTTCTCTGTGGGGTGAAAATTATCAAAAAACATATAATCCCTAACATCTTTGCATAACTCATACTCTTTCAATTGCCCCCTTTTACCCCCACAACTGGCCAATCCTCTATAAGGGCCACTTCCACAACATGCTGTCTTTGCCTCTTTGAACCCTGAAAATATACAACCACATATATAATAAGTAATCGTTGCAAGTATTATTTGTCTAACCAATAATACATTATATTACCGTACGTACCATATCTCGATGGGCGATCAATTATATCAGTGATAGCCTGGAAGAGATCAAAGTACGAATACTTAAACCCCTGTAATGCCTTCTCTAGTTCGATGAGCTTTTTTGGTAAAACCTTATTATGTATCTCTGTCAATACTCGGAATTTTTTCTCACAACCAGTTCTATTTGTTTGTTGAAAATTTAGGGCCCTTGAATATGGTACGCAGGCTAAAGGCACCGCAGAAAAAATGACAAATTTTCTTCCTCCTTCCTTGTATACTTCCTGTTGAAATGGATCAGAGAAGCACAATACTATAGAGTTTGGTAAACTGAAACTTCAGATTTTGAGGATTAGCAAATAAGAGTTAACATCATCTAGTTTCCTCCGAGTATACTTGATTTGCCACGTTTAGTCCTAAACTTTCAAATTTATCACTTGAACTTTCAAATTTTTACATTTGTGGTCCAAGTTAACCATCCATGGTCCAAGTTAACCATCCATCCAGTTGTAGTTCTTTTAGGAGGATCATGCTATGGATGGATGGGACCATGGGTGGTTAACTTGGACCATAGATGGTAACAACTTGAAAATGAAGGACAATTTGAAAGTTTATGATTAAACGTGGCAAAAATATTATACTGGGGAAGACCCATGTGGCATTAATAATTGAGCATACCTTGATAACATTAATAAAACTATCAATAACCATGTCCACATATTCTTCCTTAGTATATGAATTAAAGATGGTGGAATTTGTAGAAAAAGGGCTTAAGTAGTCATTGCCGGCATTGCTAAACATGTACACGGCACTGGACAACAATTTGTTCGATTCTTTGTCCCCCAACATCCCTTTCAACTGCTTTATAACGTTCTTGAAATACTGCACTTGCGTTTTAAAATCAATTACCTGCATACACACAAGTCAAATAAAAAATCTATGTTTGCTTCAATGTGTAATATATAAACATAAATGCACAATCAAGATATCAGCTTAGACTTTTATTAAAAATCATATCACGCACAAAACCAGAATGGGTTTGAACAAGACTGCCAGCGCCGTCAGATGCAAAGTTCACCCCATTAACATATCTACGTTGCTCCTCCGCCTGGAAATACCCCGGAATTAATGGCAGCTTGGCAAACTCGGCTTGTAACCAAACATATATATAATTAGTCAGAACCTCTATGAGCCAGTCAAAAAAAAATGGCAGCTTACCAATAAAATCCGGGACAAGGCGACCATCAGAAAACCTGCCTGTTGGGTACTTGAAAAATGAGTGACCATAGGGCCAAAAATTGGCCTGGAAATCAGTAGTGGTGTTGATGTAGTTATTGTTGCCAGGATCAAAGAGGGAGTCCCCAAACACAAAGAGGGCCACATGATTATGATGGGCTAAGCACAGCAGTGGATTGGCTAAGCTGCCAAGCAGAGCCAAGGCATACATGTAGGAATACAAACTACTCATTTACAGGCTAATTATTTGACTGTGAGTGTCTCTGTATATATTACAGTAATTGAGAGAATAAGTATTAATACAAGAACAAAATTAGTTGTTCTTGTTATTGTTCACAGAATGAAACAACAAATGAAATGAAGAAGAAAGATACCTTCTGAGTTGAGAGTCTTCAGCGTAGCTGCGCAGGAAAATGATAAAGTGGATATCTCAATTTCTTGGCTTGGAGAGGGCAAATTATAGGCAAATTATGTTGTGCATCCCTATGCACCATGCATGGTACATACAGATGTAAAAACGACGTCGTTTTATTAAAAATGCGCGTCTCACTTTAAAAAAAAAAAATTCAGTTTCGATTCCCAGCAACAACATTATATTGTGCATAATTTGAACTATATATCCAGAATCAATGAACTAAAATTCCAGAATCGATGAACTAAAAATCCAGAATCTATGAACTAAAAATACAGAATGAATGAACTAAAAATAAAGAATGAATGAACTAAAAATCCATAATGAATGAACTAAATATCCATAATGAATGAACTAAATATCCAGCATGAATGAAAAAAAGTCAGTTTCGATTCACGTCTAAATATCCATAATCAATGAACTAAAAATCCAGAATCAATGAACTAAAAATCCAGAATCAATGAACGAACTAAAAATCCAGAATCGATGAACTAAAAATCCAGAATCGATGAACTAAAATTCCAGAATCTATGAACTAAAATTTCAAAATGAATAAACAACATAATGCTGTTGAGGGGAATCGAAATTGAATTTTTTTTTTAAGTGAGATGCACGTTTTTAATAAAACGACGTCGTTTTTGCATCCGTATGCACAATGGTGCATACGGATGCACAGCATAACGATCCCAAATTATAGCTGTGGATCGGACCACAATCCAAAAAATGAAAGGAAGGACTTTTTTGTATGTTTTTTAATTGTAATTGCAGAAATCACGTCCAAAAAATGAAAGGTAGGACTTTTTTGTATGTTTTTTAATTGTAATTTCAGAAATCACGTGCAAAGTGCTCCCTAGTACTCCTAACCATTTTGGACTCGTCCTTTCTTACCCCTTACCCCCTCAATGGGTTACTAGACAGGGCCGGTGCACACAAGGAATCTGTCTACTTTGAACATATTCTCATACTATCGCCGTCGAAGTTCGGACCTTGGTCTTTTACTCCAAATACTGCCCACTAAACCATTGAGCTAAGCCCGTGCGAGTGGACTCGTCCTTTCTCGTTGTACAAAACTACAAATTATGCCATAATATATGATACAAATTATAGTTTATTGATACTGATTCATTTTTAGTATATTATAAACATTAAATATAAAAATTGGCTAAAATATAATAAATTTACTAACGTTCTAGCGGTTCCCTCTCTATGGAACCATAGAGAGAATTCTCCCAAAGATTTTTAGGATTTTGGTTTTTTGCGATTTCAATTCTTTCCTTTCTGATCTTCAGTTTAGTATTGTAAGTGTAAAAAATATTGCACATTAAAACCCACTTTAGTTGGCATAAATTAGTTGTCAAAATGATTAGTGGTTAGGTTCTGGATCTAGTCCAGTCTCTGTGTCAGCACGTTAAGTCTGGATGATGCAGTCTAGGAAAGGTGAGGTTTATTCAAACATTTATTTCGGTCAAGACCCTACTTCCATGGGTTTTTAATCAGATGATGCAGCTTAATTTGAGGAATTAAGGGCTGCACTTTTTCAGACCAAAGAGGTTTCAAATTACTTCTATAAAATGCTACTTTGTAAAGCATTAAGGTTGAAGATTCAAAGATTAATTTTAAAGAGTTCATTCCTCATATTCTGTCCTGACTATCCACTCAATATATACAAGTAAAGAAGGTTTCTCAACTGGTTCATGTTGCGGAGTAGTTGTAGTTTATACTTTAGAGCGTAATGTACTCTCCTATTGTACTCTTATTGTTCATCTAGAGGTTCCGAACTGCGAGAACATTTCATGGTGCACGATTTCATTTATTGCTTTTATAATTAGTTTCTTTATTCTGTTTGGAGTAGATCCTGGAGCTAGTCCAGATTAATAATTGAGTTAAAATTTAGTAGAAACCTTTAGGTTATCTCTTGCATTCAAGATCCACGAGCTTTTTCAAGTTTCTTGTTTGGCAGTCATCGCTTCGTGATGGATGTCAATAGCCTAGTGGAGGGGTGTGCTGGGTTAACCTTGGCGGAAGAGGATGTAGGAGGTTTGGAGGCCCCGGTCCCTGATCTCATAAGCGCTAGTGCTACGTATTGTGAATTGGTCGGTCGCTTCCTCACTTATCGACCCATCAAATTTGACCATATGCAGCAGGTTATGGCGTCAGTGTAACAGCCGGTGATGGGTATGCGGGTTCTACCTCTCAATGAGAACTTGTTTTTTTTCCAATTCCTACACCAGAAAGATATGCTACGGGTTCTCGACGATGGGTCGTGGTCTTTCGAGAATCAAACCCTAGTCTGCAAGTAGGTTCAGAATGCGGTGCGGCCCGAAGAGGTGGTGTTGGGTACAGTCGCCCTTTGGGTGCAGATTCATGACCTGCCGGCGATGTGTGCGTCTGCCGAATTCATCGTGGAGATTGGGGAATAAGTGGGAACACTCTTGGCGAGGGATCCGAATAATTTTGGTGGGACATGGCGTAGTTACTTCAGGATTAGGATTGAACTGAACATTAGAAATCCTTTGAAGCAGAAGATGAAGCTACGTTATCGTGATGGAACGTGCTAGTGGGTGACGTTCAAATACGAACGTTTAAACACCTTTTGCTTTTTTTTTTTTTTTTGTGGTTTGATAGGTTACTCAGAGAAGTAGTTTTGCTGCAAGGTGTATGAGCATGGCCTTACTCCGAAGGACTATCCTTATAGTGCATGGTTGAGGGCGGGTGCGAGGAGGCCAGCTAAACCTGTTGGAGCCAAATGGCTACTATCCGAACTTCCTCTGAAAGCAATTTGTGTGCCTTCTACTCCGGGGTTGCCCATTACTGGTTGAGGAGTCGATAACGCTGTAGGGGGAAATAAGCGTCAACGTGATGAGGGTTCGGATCGGGGGTAGCTAATTGTTGCTGATGTTAGTATGTCGGATGCTTCAAAAAACATGTTCACGGAAAGTCCAGGGAGCCAAGCCCACCCTTCATCATGAATACTTTAAGCTGGAACTGCCGAGGTTTGGGTAGCCCTCGGATAATTCGGGAATTTTTGGGCCTGGTGTCTAAGCAGCGACCCAATTTTATTTTCTAAATGGAAACGAAACAATGTTCAGAGCATCTGGAACGAGTGAGAGTGCGGGTGGGTTTAGAGGGGTTGTTTTGTGTAGATAGAGTAGGACTTGGAGGTGGGTTAGCTTTGCTATGGAGGGAAAAAGGATATGGCTACTCTTCTTGTATATTCGGGTAATCATATATATGTCATGGTAAACTTGCCGGGTTCGCAACCATGGCGCCTTACTTGTTTCTACGGGTATCCAGAACGGTCGAGAAGGAGTCAGTCATGGGAGCTCTTGCAGGAGTTGTATGCTCGTTCCGACTTGCCATGGGTAGTGATCGGGGATTTCAACGATATAACCAGCCATGTGGAGAAGAGGGGCCCTATCTCTCACCCGGAATGACTGGTTCGAGGATTTAGCGAAGTCCTGCAAGATTTCACGTTGTCAATCCTGGGGATGTCTGGCTACGAATTCACGTGGAGGAGAGGTCGGGGAACAGCGCACTGGGTAGAAGAGCGGCTGGATAGGGCGGTCACGTCCACATCCTGGTGTGAATTGTTCTTGGAAACAACGGTACTGAATCTTCTAACCATTAATTATGACAACAGTGCTATTATTTTAGAATTGGAGGAGCGGCCGATTCACAGAGCTTGTACATGATTCAAGTTTGAGTCTGCATGGTTCCTTGATGATGATTGTCGGCGGGTTGTGGTACTCTCTTGGGGTTTCACGCACTATCTGGGTTTCCAGCAGAGGGTAGATCGCTGCGGCAAGGACCTCTGGAGGTGGGGATGCGAATACTTCAGGAAGTTTGGCAGGAGGATACAACAATTGAACAACAGGTTAGAGGGTTTAAGGGGCAACCGAGACAGAGGCGATGTTGAGGCTTACTGGACGACAGAAGGTGAGCTGCGCAGGTTGCTTGCCCAGGAAGAGATCTACTGGCGGCAACGGTATAAACAATTAGTTTTGGTTCTGGGAGGGGGACCATAACACTAAGTCCTTCACAAATTTGCTTCATGCCGGAGGAAGACGAACCAATTGCTGCACGTGCGTGATGTTGAAGGTGGGTGGGTCAACGATGCAGCCATGCATGCAGAAGTGTTGATGTACTCTTCTGACATCTTTATATCATCAACATGTAGTGGGGTCTTATTAGTAGGGTGCCTAGTCGTGTAACCCTTGCGATGAATGACCGGCTTCTTAGACCTGTTGAGGCCAAGGAAGTAAAAATAGCTTTATTCTCTATGGCTCATGAAAATGCCCCGGGACCTGAGGGTATGGCTATAACACCCCTAATATTTAAAACATTTAAAGCTTATGAAATAAAGGCGAATCTATCATTAATACCCAAACAGAGTAGAAGCTAAGCATAAAAGTCGGGGTGTTATGCAACATCTAGGTTTGAGAACCTAGATGTACAGGCTAAACTAACTAATCAAGTATAATCCACAAGTCAATATTTCAAGTACAATTCAAGGCACACATGCCATCTAACTATTACTAGAGCTATCTAAGCTAAATCCACGAATCCAACTAGCGCGCTCCAAAGCTACTGGTCAGTACCTGAAAAACATATGGTGTAACAACCATCAGCAAATAATGCTGGTAACCCACTCCACACGTTGAGTACAATATAGGTAGATAGAATTCTTGCTTTAAAACCAAGATCAAGACTCCAGACATATCAGCAGACTTGACACTATAAAACATCATAAAGGTACTAGCATGCAATCTAAAACCACAAGACAAGATAATAACAAGACCCAACAATAACCAGTAATAACAACAACAACAACAACACACATGTCCACGATCCAACCTTATACCAAGTTCCAACCTTCACGCCTCTCCAACCTTATTTCAGTTCAAACTTGTACCTCCAGGCCACCCTTATTCCTCCGGAGCACGCATGCTCCCCACCGACATACCGCCAACAAGACCACCGATCTGAAAGCACCGTGGTGCCAATATATAACATGATCTGTGCCTATAGCACAATAATCAAATGGTCTGTGCCTATATCACAATAATAACCGGGCACTCGTAGTGCCAAATCTAGGCCAACGGGATACCAACTTAAACCCATGCAATAACCGAGACTCACAGCTCCTACCATGGTACCCAAAACAACAAACTAGACTCACAAACATCAAACGGGGCACGGGGAAACAACAAACGGGGGAAAACTACACACCACGCCGCCCGTACCAGCGGGCGGAACGGCGGGTGGTCAACCACCCACCGTCTGCCCGCCGGTAGACGGCCTCGTACCAGCGGGTACACCGGCGGGTGGTCGTCCACCCGCTGGTACGGGTGACCGTACCGGCGGGTGGTCAGGTGGGGGTTCGTCCCCCCACCGACTACTTGCTGGTACAACGATCTTGGCTTAATTTCCCAACCCAGGAATTCATCAATTACACCCAAAATCGTGTCCAAATACATCCCAACACATATCAACAACAATATAGACTTGAACAACAAGAATTAAGCCAAGAAACAACACAATTACACTCTAGATGCAAATTGTAACAACCCAAAATTTCATTTTATAAATCCTGTATTAAGAAATCTCAAAGTAGCTTTTTCACCCCATTAAAAAATTTTGCGATCAAATCGGTGTTTGAATAAAATAATTTTGTTCCATTTTAAAAATTAATTCGACACCGAAGAAATGAATTTCATTCAAAAATTCCAAAGTTTTCGGGTACTTCGCGTACCAAGATTTAAATTGAGAATTTTAACCGAGTGAGACCGGGAGAATTCAAAAGGGAATTTTGAACAAGTGTTCATCCTTATAACTTTTGGCAAAATTCACTTCCAACCCCAAAGTAATAAAGAAATAACATTTTTAGCCTATTGTTCATGTTACATGGTGGACCACAAGACATCCAAAAATCCCTTATAAAATCATCTTTTAGCTTGGGAAATTACCCCTTTGCCCTCAACCAATCATTGTGAATCATCCTAGGGTTTTGCACCCTATATAAACCCCTTCATTTCATCTCATTTTCCTGATCTCATTCTTTGCCACTTCCTCATTTTCTTGGCTGCTAACAACAAGAAGAAAGACAACAACCTAGTAAGCTTGTTCATCCCTCATTCTAGTATCTTTTCTCTTCTAGTTTTCTTTAGTCTTTGAGGTTCTAGGCTAAGGATAGAAGGTGTGTTGGGAAGTGTAGGTGGTGAAGGAGGCTCAAGCTAGGCCAAGAGAAAGAAGAGATCCAAGCAAGAAGACTAGACTACAAGAAGTATAACCCCATGGATTCCTCTTTAGATTTGGCTCTGTGAAGCCTAGTGTTGAGTAGAAATGAGTAGAAACTATGAGATTTTGATGTGTTTATGCTTAGAAGTGATCTAGTATGTGTTTGTGAGTTGTTGAGATTGTTTTGGAAATGTTTGGATGAGTTTTTGCAGGTAAAGTTCCATCTAGTGCACAACACAGTGTGCACCAGATCAAAGTGGCAGCCCTAGCCGCGGCCCATCAGAAGGGCCGCCGGCTAGAGCCGTGCCACCACGGGACTAGGGCATGGCCCTAGAAGAGGGCCGTAGCCTAGTCCCGGCACATCAACGGGGCTCCAGGGGCGGACTATGGAGAGTCCCGCCCTAGGTCCCTAAGTATTATTCTGATGAGATATTGTGCAGTGGCCGGGCCCTTGTGGCTCAGCTACGTGTCGTTTCGGATCGAGTGTTACGGGCCTTTGTGGCTCGGCTCTTCGGGCTCGTCTCGACGCACGTTTTTGGTTTCGATTTCGTGGAATTTGGATTAAAAACAAGTATGTTAAGAAGGATTTTGTGAAGAAATGTTACACAGTACATATTTTGCTAAATTCTCTGTGTTTGAGAAATTGTTGATTATGTGATCAAATATTGTTTTTATTGAGTAAATAAGCATGACCGTTTGAGAATATGATTAATTATGAAAGCATGATTAAATTGTATTATTTGATCAATGAGAATAGAAGCATACTTGTTGAGTGAAATGTATAGAAATTGCTATTTTGCAAACCGAGCATGTTGATACATTTTTGAATACTTCTTGTTAGTGTATACATGATTTAGAAGCATGTTATAGAGAATTTTGACATTTCACATGAGTCATATTTCAAAGATGCATAAAAGGCCAACGTGAGTCCAAGAATATTTTCAAAAACCATGAGCATGTGGTATAATATTCTTTGATGCATTAAGAAGTAATAGAATTGTTGCATGCGTGAGATTGATGCATGAGAGATATATTTATGTATTATCTATATCGGTGAGGTTTTTGGAGGATACCGTTTGGACTATGTTCCTCTCGGGAGATATTTATGACATTGCGGTCCCAGTATATGTAACGCGGCGTATTCCCACGTTACGAGGTTGGAAACTTCCCGCCGGGCTTGGAATCCTGGTTAGGGGGTGTGCACACTAATAGTTCGATACCTAATTCCAAAGAGTTTGAACCACGAGATTGGTTCCGTAGACGGTAGGAGATATTGGGTCGGAATCATGCCGTTCCCGATGGGGTAAGTCACACTTTTGTGAAACCCTAAGCCGTCTACGAGTATAAGAGAAAGAAAGAGATTCAACAGAGACTCAAGAAAGAGAGTCAACAGAGACTCAAGTATGAGAGTCAATATAGACTCGATAGAAAGAAAGAGAGTCAAGAGAGACTCAAGAAAGTTACAAAGAAACCTCCACAGAAAGTACTCTAATTTATATATGAGTGTATGATTATATTATTGCACTAGATTGCATATGAACATGAGTATATTGTTGCACTAGATTGCATAAGAGTATGATGATATTATTGCACTAGATTGCATATGAACATGAGTATATTGTTGCACTAGATTGCATAAGAGTATGATGATATTATTGCACTAGATTGCATATGAACATGAGTATATTGTTGCACTAGATTGCATAAGAGTATGATGATATTATTGCACTAGATTGCATATAAACATGAGTATATAGTTGCACTAGATTGCATAAGAGTATGACGATATTGTTACACTAGATTGCATATGAACATGAGTATATTGTTGCACGAGATTGCATAAGAGAATGAATATATTGTTGCACTAGATTGCATATGAGTATGATTATATTGTTGCACTAGATTGCATAAGAGTATGAGTATATTGTTGCACTAGATTGCATAAGAGTATGAGTATATTGTTGCACTAGATTGCATAAGAGTATGATTATATTGTTGCACGAGATTGCATAAGAGTATGAGTATATTGTTGCACGAGATTGCATATGAATATGAGTATATTGTTGCACTAGATTGCATAAGAGTATGATTATATTGTTGCACGAGATTGCATAAGAGTATGAGTATATTGTTGCACTAGATTGCATACGAGTATGATTATATTGTTGCACTAGATTGCATATGAGTATGATTACATTGTTGCACGAGATTGCATATGAATATGAGTATATTGTTGCACTAGAATTGCTGAGAGTATGATTATGTGGTTGCACTAGATTGCACAAGAAGCATGACCATAATGTTATACATGATTGTATGCGAATGAAGCATCGTAGGAGAATTATTTAAATGAGAAGCGTAACTTAAGGTATTCCTTTGAGCATGGTTATTGTGATGTAGTAGAAGTTCTACTTAATAAGTTATGTGATAAGAGTGTGGAAGCATGTGAACACCTGTTATATGGTCTTTTAGCATAATCCTATCTGTAAGCCTGAATTGCTTGATAAGTTATTTGAAAAGTCTATAAGTTGATGAATCTACGTGATTAGCCTTATACGTATATAAGCATGCCAGCTGATAATATAGGGTGCAAGCATTTTTAAAGAATACGATAATCTAAAAATGTTTTGAGTTTAGCTTATTTCTATAAAGATATCAAATGTTTTCAAAGTATATGCTAGAATGCTTTACAGGGTTGAGTGTGGTTATACTTAGCTTCGTGCTAACATGTGTTTTTCCTGTTTGTCTATGTGTTGCTTGTAAAATTGTAAAACCCCTTTCAGGTGGGCCCAGCAGTGAGAAGAGATCGAGTTAGATTAGTCTCTTAGGTTGAGATGTCTAAACTCTAGTTTTTATTTATGATGATGTTATGGATTTAGAAATTATGACTTCATGATGGTGAATTGTTGTAGACTGTATTGGGGTGATGTTTTCCCCCTTACTTTTTCAGTATTTACTTTTAGTACCCAGACTTAATCGTATTCGTAGTTTTACCCCCTTTAGCCTGTGCAATCACCAAGAGTGGTGGTTGTGGCGGTGACACTCCCACTATTTATCATCTAGATTTCCGTTGCATAGTTTATGATAATGACTGTTTAGGGATGTAATTAAGAGTTAGAAAAGTGAGGTGTTACACAAATCCTAAACATGTCAAGACTCAAGGATAAACACATAGTAATTCAAGAACATCAAGAACCTCAAGAACATCAAGTTAATTGCTATCATATAAAACCCTAATGACAAGTTCTAAACATGCTTAAACCCAAGATCATGCATATAAACACTACGAATAACAAGAGCATCAAGATTACCATGCAATCACAATATAAACCCTAAGACAAGCTCTATCAAGGCATAATTATAAGATCACACATACGATTATCAAAGGAGCCAATAAATAAGATATAACAAGGAAAATAGGTTTTGTAAGACATGGGTTACCTCTTAGCCTTAATATTTTTCCTTAACTCCTGAGATCCTTCTCCAAGATTTTCCTTCAATTGATCTTCCTAGGCTTGGTGATGGGAGATTCTTTGGCTAGGTTTCTTGGGGGAATTTTTCGAGTAATAAAGTTATGGGTGGGAAGGTTTCTAAATGCTTTCTAATTCCCTATATATAGATTTAGGAATCCTAATTAGAATCTGAATAGTAAAGGCCCACTTTCTTTATTTCTAACACAATTAAAGGCTTTATTATAGATAAGGGTCCACGGTCATCCATGGGCCACATTAATTGATTAAGGGGTCCTGAATAAATCCTTTTTAATTATTCTTTAGCGGGATTTATTACATAATTAATCCGGGTTTGAGGATCGTAACACGGAGTGTTACACCCTCCCCCCCCCCCCCCCCCATAACAAGAAGCTTTGTCCCCGAAGCTTGGTAGTTTACCCACTCAGTTCCCAGTCATAACACATGCTCACAAGTAAATTAGGAAATTTATGCACACATTCGTTTTCTATAGGTACAAGTCAAGGGCTGATCAAGTTAAGAGACAGTGCGGGTTGAGATAGGGTTACCTTGGTTTCCCATCCCCGACCTTGAGGCTCCGCGCGGCCCTAGCATGGTCTCGATCGCCGACACCCTTCGGTCCAAGGAGCTTGTCGTGAAAATCAATGACGAGAATCCTTCTTCCATGATCCTTTTTTGCCTCACGAGTGGTGCGAGGATACGTTCATTGGTTGATCTCTCGTCCTGGTCATCCGCGGCCCTCCTTCCCCTTGCGGGTTCCGGGTAGTTTGGTTCGTCTTCCTCTTCTTCTTGTTCCTCTTGTTCTTCGTCCTCTTGGGCAGCTTGCTTCATCTTTTTGTTTGAAATGCCCAATCGCTCTACTAGCAATCTTTGTTCGGTCGGGGGCTTCAGGCATACCTCCTCGAGGGTGATGTATTGTCCCTCTCTGACATGGTAAATGTCATTGCGGCGGAGGTTTTGGGCATTGAAGATCATCCTACCTATGGGCTTGGCTTCGGTCCGTCCTACGTCTACCCATTTTCTTTCCATGATCCAAGTATCCAACTTAGGATCTTCCCGTAGGGTAGGCTGAGGATCATCCCGTAGGGTAGGCTGAGCCGATTGCTAGATTTGCAAAACTCAATATGTTTTACCATAAGAGCGGGTAATAAGTTGAATTTGACCTTGTGCTTAAGGAAGTAGGTAAAGGTGCACTCAAGGCTCCCCACATCCTTGCTCTTGTTATTGTTGGGCAACAGGCTATCCGTCACAATCATAAGGGTCATACATGAGTCTGTAAGACAGTTGATTACGACTAGAGCACTCACATTAGAGTATATGGAGCCCGAGAAGAATATTGCATATCCTCTCGCTAAAGGACTAAATAGAAAGGCTGTCCTCGATACATCGAAGGAAATGAGTTTAAAATCAACAAAGTAAGCCAAGCTTACGTACTCATAAAGCAATTGAACATGAGATGTTCTAAGTTAAGGTCTACACAGAGGTAGACCTCAAGTCAAAAAGTTTGACTTCCGAAGAACCTGCATAATGGGTGCTGATGTGTGCACATGAGTTCAAAACTACCTCTCCTTGGCTAGTTCAAGATTCAATTCACTACTAAGGAGAAAGTTACTCAAGTCACTACGTGTCAGTTCAAGGTCTAAACCATTGGCATTAAGGTCAGTGCTCACTTCCGCTCAGACATCTACTTCCTTCACACTTGTTTGAATGTGTGGGGGATGTTGGGAATAACATTCAAAAATTGATTGTTGGAAAATTCATGAGTTGGTCCAAAACTACTTTGTCTAATTATTTTTGTGGTTGCTAGTTTTTCACTCAAATGAGTGAATCTCATTTGATTAGAATGAATCTCATTTGATTAGAATGAGTGGTCCAGCACTGGTTTTGGATTTGGATGGTTAAGAAGAGAAGCCTATGTTAGTATATAAGGAGCACTTCCCTTATTCATTAAAACACACAACAATTCATTCTTCTCTTCTTCTATTCTCTCTGAGCCTCTTGTCTGAGCTCTAAGTCGGGTCCTATTGTGACTGCGAATACATGTGCCGGTATCTCGTAGAAAGTCTGTGTGCAACCAGTCGAAAGCACCCGGTTATCCCGACAATTTGCTTTTAAGGTAGTGTATTCACACGACACAGGATTCCCTTACTTTTCCCAAATTAGCCAATGTAAAAAGTAGTGCTACTGCGACATTTTCCGGTACTAAACTCCAACACGTTTTACCCCCACAACTGGACAATCCTCTCTAAGGACCACTACCACAACATAACATGTTGTCTCTGCCTCTTTCAACCCTTAAAACATACATACATACAACCACACACACACACACACACACACACACACACACACACACACACACACACACACACACATATATATATATATATATATATATATATATATATATATATATAATAATCATGTCCACATGTTACGAAGGGGCTTAGGTAGTCATTGTTACCAATGCTCAACATGTACACACTACACAACACCGGACAACAATTTGTTCGATTCTTTGTCCCCTAACGATAGTTATGCCAAGGACTTAAGTCCACCTTACAAGGTGGATCTAGATCAAAATACACAATTTATATATGGAATGTTCATAGTTTACATACTAAATGTTCATACTGTACATACTGAATGTTCACAATTAAAATTGTAAACATTCGTATGTAAATTATTAACATTTGGTATATAAAATTTTGAGCATTCAATATATAAATTCAGTATAAATTACATACTCAAATGAACTTCCTCAGGATAAGCTACTTGGTGAAACAAGGACTTCACACTGTAAGACCTAACAACATTAGGGTCCCCATTCCAAAGTAATGTAGCAAAGTGCAAGTTAGACTTCTCTGTGGGGTGAAAATTATCAAAAAACATATAATCCCTAACATCTTTGCATAACTCATACTCTTTCAATTGCCCCCTTTTATCCCCACAACTGGAAAATCCTCTATAAGGACCACTGCCACAACAAGCTGTCTTTGCCTCTTTCAACCCTGAAAGCATACATACATACATACAAATAATATATAATAAGTAATCGTTGGAAGTGTATATTATTTGTCTTAACCAATACATTATAATATTAACATGCGTACCATATCTTGATGGATAATCAATTATATCAGTGGCAGCCTGAAAGAAATCAAAGTAGGAATACTTAAACCCATATAAAGCCTTCTCTAGTTTGAGGAGCTTGTTCGGTAAAACCTTATTATGTATCTCTATCAATACTCAGAATTTCTTCTCACAACCAGTTCTATTTGTTGGTTGAAACTTTAGGGCCCTTGAATATGGTAGGCAAGCTAAAGGCACCGCCGAAAAAATGACAAATTTTCTTCCTCCTTCCATGTATACTTCCTGTTGAAACTGGGTTGTTCGCGATGCTGAAGGAAATTTTATTGCAGCAAAGGGGAGTCGTCACACTGGTACCTTTGGGGTTAAAGAAGCTGAAGCATTTAGTAAACATGAGGCTCTCAGTTGGCTGAAGGGGATGAATCTCGAACATGTGGATGTGGAAACTGATTCCCAGCTTACTTTTTATGCTTTGTGTTCTGAGTCATTTAGTTCATCTTTTGGTTTTATTATTGATGATTTTAAACAAATTGCTTCCCAGATTCCTGATGCAATTTTTGGTTTCGCTAGGCGATCTGCGAATCGCGCTGCCCATGCTATTGCTAGGGAAGCCGTTTCCATGCCAGATTGCGGAGAGTGGTTTATCCACCCTCCTATTTTTCTTGTAAACATTCTTGCTGCTAACTTAATGAATTAAGTTTTACTTCAAAAATTATAGTGAAAACAAATTTATAAATTTTAAAAATATAATTATGATATATAAATATAATGGATTATATATAAAATAATTTTTTTAAAAAATTGGACCAAAAAATTAGAAGCGATATGATGTCACCTAGCGACACCTGCACATGGCCATGGTCGGCGCCTCACCAAATTCTAGCGGAACCTAAAGTAGAAGCCGTACCAAATACAGAAGCACCGTACCAAATCAAAAATTATCAAGATTACATAAAACAAATTTAAAAATAAAAATACATCTGGAGTTCTTTCCAAAAAAAAAAAAAAAAAAAATACATCTAGAGTATTGGTTCTTTATCAGCTTCCGCCCAACTGTATCAATTGAAGTAATGGGAAAAGATAGTAATATGCATACAATTCATTAGCATTTACCGAACAAGGTATTGGCTCTGATACCACTTGTTGGTCCCGATAGAATGAGATGAGAGTCTAGAGGGGGGGAGGGGGGGTGAATAGACTCTTTTCGTTAGAAGCCCTAAACGTCACCTTTCGGTGTCTTGGCGCAGCGGATAAGATAGATTCGTTTTAAAATACTTTGCACGAGTTTGCGTAATTAGACAAACTTCCGGTAAAGATAATGAAGTAAAGATATGAGAGCAAAATAAAAAGCGTAAGTAAGGAGATAAGGAGGACACGAGATTTTATAGTGGTTCGGCCAAAGTTGCCTACTCCACTTTTCTTCCACAACTGTTGGAAGGATTGCACTATCACTCTTAGTACAATTACACAAAGACTTCCTTGATCACTAAGCCGGACAGCCTTCGTAGGTTTTTCAACTCCTCGAGTTTACTCCGCCTCTATCAACTTTTTCTCCTGAGTTGAGGTTGGTAGAAAATGATTTCTTGAATTCTCCAACGAAGAGATCTTGACTCTGAGATATGATAGCTTTAAACTGATGTCAAGACTTCCTTGAGGTGTAAGACAAGTGATTCTCCAAGTAACTTAACACCTCAAAAACTGGTTCACAAAAGCTTTTTGTAAATCGTAGACATTTCAAGAGCTTTTGTAATTGAGTAAGTCGAGTGATAATGAACCAGCACCTTCTTAGTTGATGAAGGTGAGTTTATATAGGTGATGAAAATTCATCCGTTGGAGGGAGATGAAATTTTCGAACCTTTTAACCATTGGACAAGGACCGGGGAGCTTCATGCATTAAATGCTCCATTAATGAGGTTGTACCATGTAGCCGTTGAAGGTATGGAAAGCATTAGGGTTTTATCCTTTAGCTCCAAGAGATGGTACATCTTCATTTAATGCTTCTTGAAAAGTGTGTCCCATAAGATGAAGTCCTTATTGTCCTAGGATGTTGTCAAATCAGACAAGTGAAACATTCTTCTCGTTGTTGAAGAGAAGTAATGCTTGATAGAGATCGTCTTTCACAAACACTGTCCTTTCGTGCTTGTTGACAACTCCTGCTTGACTCTCGTTGTTGTTCTTCATGTCTCGTGTCTTCTTTCGCCTTGGAGACCCTAACATCTAGTCATAACTCATTTTCGTGTGTTTGTCTAGCTTAACACGAATTACAGAGGAGTTATGGCAACTCTCGTCTAGGACGAAAGCAGCAAAACAAAAAAGCTAAAGGTTAGGGGTCTACTTTTCTACATTACATTGGTATCATCAAAATCCTAATACAATGTTCCTAACAATTTCCCCCTTTTTGATGATGCCAAAACCTATACTCTTCTTATAAGGCTGATAAAAGTTCCATAAGGATTTTTCTTATACAAAAACAGCCATACTCGAGAGTTTACAAGTCTTTTTCTAGATAAAAACGTTTAATAAGCGATATAAGAACAAGTAACTCCAACAGGTGACACGAGATGTGTAACAATGAGAGTTTCATATATAAAGATGTGATCATTACAAAAACTTCATAAAAGGAATATAACAAAAGTTAACTTACATTTCTAAAAGCTTTGATTTCTGTTGTTCAGCTTCCTTGAGCTCTTGGTCATCCTTTTCTTTTTGTCGCTTTAGCATCCTGTTGAAGTCAATTTTCTCATTGATTTTTGCTCTGAAGACTTTGATAGGGTTAGTCCTGACAAGCTCTTCATGTTCTCCTCTGATGTTCAGACCAGTGTAGTTGTTGTAGGCTTCCCGAATGTTGCTTCCTTCAACAATACCATACTTCCACCACGAGATCAGTTCAAACGAATTCATGCCTTCTTGGTAGCTCTTTCCTGATTCCTTGTGCACTTTGAAAGCTGCATTATGCATGACATTTTGTGGGGAATCTTTGGTTACACTCGAAAGATCTTCAATGAGATTCCTGATCCTTTTTCTTTCCATTGCTTCATCTTCTCTTCTCTTTCTTTCTTCATCATGCTTCCTCCACAGTTCTTTGTTTGCTCTTTTGATTCTTTCATTTTGAGTGCTCATGTGATTTTGTCTTGTATGGTTGTCTTTTGTTTTCAACCAAGTGGGATTATTACAACCCTCGAATCGTTTGCCACTGCCTTCTTCATATGGGACAAAGTCCACAAAGTTTCCTATGCCATCCATAGTTACTTTGTTGTCTCTCATAAGCTTTTGCCTTAATTTTATCTGTTCTTTCTTTGGCAGTCCTGTGAAGATGTATTTGGCTTCAGAGCCAAAAGATTGTCGAGGCTTGATTTGTTTGGAGGATTGGTATCGACCATATCTTGACTTCGAGGAGTAATGACCACGAGACTTGGAAGATGGATTCGGGTTCCTTTGGTTATAGTCTCTTGGTGTCCGAGAGGGAGAGTGTCGTGCTTCACGAGCTTGATCTTTCGTGCTATCTCTCGGCTGATCATCATCCTTATCTTTGTCATCATTTCTCTTTTCCCCCTTTTTGGCATCATCAGCACAGGTGGTAGGAGGAATGGAAGAGACCTTCTTGATTGCAAGCAAAATATCCTGAGCATATCCGAGAATTTGAAGTGCATATTCGCCCAGTTGGTACGAATTGTCCTGATATGTGTCAATCTTTGTACAGGCCAAATCCATACGCTCTTTGAGACCAAAATGAGAGTGTTTGATTTCGTGCTGTTGTCGCGCAACTTTGTTCAAAGAAGCTTCGAGATCATAAAGTTTCTTAGTCATTCGCTCAATGGCTTTGTGATCTGATTGGCTTTGTTGCTGCGGTTGAGGCTGTGCTGGAGGTGGAGATCGAGGTTTAGATTGGGCTGCTATCAGAAAATCGACCTTCTTGCATAGATCATCCATAACTTTCGTGTCCTTTTCTCGTAAAGCAAGATATTGCCTGTGGATGGTCTCGGCTGAATGAACAGTTCCCCTCATGATGTTCATGATAGTTCATGGGGACTTCGCAGGGGATTCTTCCTCAATATTTGTTGGTGATGTGTCCATGTGATCATCTTGAGGTGGTGCTTCCCGGTTTCCACCACTATCTGAGCTAAGAGGTATTGGTGAAGCTTCCAGTTTGCCTTCACGCATACTTTCATTTCCTAGATGGATTGGAGTCTCGTTTAAGGGTTGAATATGCGGAACAATGGCTCGAGATAGATCTTCAGGATGAGTAGTTGAAGTTTCTTTCGAATCTTCATTGTCAGATGGTAGTCTTCTTAAGGGAGATCTCTGAGGGTAGGTGTCATAGTCAGAACCGATCAAAATTGTGTGACTGTCTTCGGGTTCGGTTTCTTGAGCACCTTCATTGCCCATCTGATCATCATTATCATCATCGTCATCATTATCATCATTCTCATCATCATCATTCCCATCATCAGCATTGTCAGCATCATCATTTTCTTCATTTTCACCTTCATCACTCTCGTCTTCTTCAATCTCTCGTCCAAGCTCATCTTTCGTGCCACTGACATTACAATTTGGATCATTTTGGTGTTCCTTCTCCAGAGTGGTCTTGATCTTTGAAAGCAACATGGCATATCGAAGTTGCTTTAGTTCTTCTTCATAAACTGGATCCAAGGGTGGCTTGTTGAGCTCGATGCAGATTGGAGCTTTATCTCTCCCGAGAGTGCGATTTGTCATCTTGTAAGAGAAAACGCGATTGATCTCTTCAATTCGAAGAGCTTTTGAAAGATCATCAGTGCCCATCCATGCAAGTGCAAATTCCTCTTCGTCCTGCATTGCTTCAAAAGTTTCAAGAAAGATCCGCAGGGGAGCAGTACGCCACTTTTGCCACTGTTGAACTCGTTTGTAATCTCGTTCAATGGATTCTCTAAGCAACTGATCTGGTGAGGGTTGAGGAACCTTTACTTCTGGAGCTGGTACCGATGGTTTCGGGATGTCCGGAGGTTGTACCTGCACTACTGCTGTCTCGTCTACCAATACAGGTTCTTGTGTCAGAGTTACCTGCTCTGTATTGATAGGTTCTTGTGGCAGACAAGGTAAAGCGATCAAAGCATCAGTCGCCTCTTTCGTCTTTTCTGGTGATCCAGGTTCTTGTGGAAGACTTAAGTGACTGGCCTCCATGTCTACATTAGCAGGTTCTTGTGTCAGCTCTCCTAGGAGTTGATCTGCCAAAGTAGGTTCTTGTGGATGGTGGTCTTGAGGAAAACCGAGATCAGGCTTGGGTTCTTGATCATCAGGAATTTTCTTAGGAAGAACATCTTTCGGTTGACCTTCTCCCTCAGAAAGTGCTTCTTTCGTGTCACCTTCTTTCGGTGTAGAAGATTTCTTCGGGAAGGATTTAGCCTTGACTGGGGACCGAAAGTGACTGTCTTTGATAATTCTGGAGAGAATTAAATTATCTTCATCTTCGGATGAATCTTTGACTACGATTGATTCTGGTAGAGGGGAGGGTGGAATAGGATCGTTCTTCTTTTGTGGAGATCTTGGTGAGATTGGAACACCCGAAGATTCTTCCGCCTTTTTCGCTTTACTCCGAGAGGAGTGCTTTTCTCGTCTTTTTCGTTTCGGCTTTGGCTGCTCATCTTCTGAAACCCTAGGTGTTCTTGATTTCCGCTTGGCTTTGACTTGCTCGATAGGGATTCCCAACTCCAACGCCTTCTGTTTGTCATATCCTGATGGTTTTTGTTTCATGTGACATGCTTTCTGACCAGGCCGAATTCCTGGGCGCAGAACGACTCCTTTTGTTGCCAGAAGATGGCTTATCACAAAACCATATCCCAACTTCTTCGCAATGTCTCCTGGACTTTTTCGATGAAAAGTGATGGTGTGAACGATACAGTTGAAAATGATCTTTGACCAATCGACTTTAAATCTATTCAAGAAGGCATGCGGCATTTTCAATTTCTCCTTCGTTACATCATCCGTGCCCGAAGTCTTGTGATCGACGAGTTTGTTGAAGATATCAACAGTGAACTCATAGTCTAGCCGGAACCATTTCTTCTTCAACGGCCATGAGATTTCTGCCTTGGATGGTGCGTGATTGTTCTTGATGGATTCGTAGAAGTCCTCTGGGTCGAGATGATAATAGATAATATCTGTCTTGTAAGACTCATCTCTTTGTGGAAACCCGTATGTTGATCGAATGTCTTCTGCGGTAAGAACCACATGATGATTATTGACTCTGGAAGTGATAGTCAAATAATCAGAAGATATTGAAGCATTCATATAGAACTGGGTTACGTCAACCGGGTGCCAAACAGTATAAAGATGTGTGACGAAGCTGTATAATCCTGTTTCTGTAAGGAGACTTATGATGTGTTCACCAAAAGTTCTATCCAAGATATATTCAAGGAATCCATGCGCGTCCCACATGCTTCCCCCTACGATGAAGGGTACTCTGGATTCAATGAATGTTAGGTCCTCTGTTGAAAAGCTTGGGATTTCCATGGTGGAAGGAGTTTCTGGTTCAGGATTAGATGGTGATGCTTGTGGATGTTCTGCCATGATTGTGGATTTGTGAGAAACAAAAGGTTGGAAAAAAAATAATGAGATTGAGGAAGGTAGGGTAAAAGGATCAAGAGAGGTTTAAGTGGGGTTTTATAGAGCTCCGGGTCTCCGGGTATGGATGATCCATTTAGAGATGAACGGTTTAAAAAAAATTCAAAACACTTCCGGTTCTTTTTCTCCAAAAGGTAACTGATCATCATGGGGGAGTGATAAGATTGTTTGCAGATCAAAAACGATCATTCCCTCATTTAATGAAGAGAGAGAAAAACACTCGAGTGCCTATATGTGCATTAAATGCACGTCACATCCTGCATCAGACAAAGTGGGGGAGTGGACCACTTTTCTCGGCCACATGATCCCATTGGGATTCATCTTAACGGTTGGAGATAAAGGCTCAAAACATTAAGCATGTTTGGTCATGATTTCAAACCCGAAAGAGGATGTAATTTTCAAAACATTGGACTTGTGAGACAAATGAAGTCAAACATGTCTCTCCTTTATGGCAACAGATGCTTCTCCCGAGAGAATTGTCGCACAGAACAATATATAGTGAAGGCAGTTGCAATCTCTCGTGCATTGGAAAGCAGACTTTCCTTCTACATAATGCAATCCTTAACCTTTCGTTCGTACTCAAGATGTTCCCTTTTATGAGCAAAGAGTCTTAGCAATAAGAGCCTCATGATCTGCTTTCAAGATTTGTCTAGAAAGACTTCGTCTTTCCATGTCATTTAGGTTAGCCATTGCTTTGGCCTTAGCAAAAGAGTACAGTGCACGATGCTTTTCTTCGTGCTTTAAAAGAGAGTAGAACTTTTGAATTTTTGAGTTCTTTCTCAAATAGATAGACCGAACCTCTCAAAAGGTGTATTCAACTGTCTTATCCAAGACACTATTTAGAGAACATATTCTTTTTCAAGAATTTTGTTCCTGAATCGAGATTATTAGGCAGACGATAGATTAGGCAAATAACGTCTCGATTAAAGGAAACTAGAGCCAGTTTATTCATCATAGACCCGAGAGAGGAAAGTACATAGGATAAAAAGTAACACACAAAAAGATCAAATTTTCTTCCTCTCGTTCTTCTTGACTTCGGATGGTTCTCCTTTGGCCTTTTTCAAATTTCCCAGCATTTGCTTGAACCATTTCCCGGTTCGTGGAAAGTTTGAGCCAGATGAGGATTCGTGTTCTTCCTCCTGATCATATTTCTCCATGAAGTCCTCTTGTGCAAGAAAAGCCATATAATCTGGATCTGGAGTCTTGGTGGGATCTTTCAAAGTCTTTTCTTCACTTTCGACGATGAAACCCACCATATCATCATACTTAAGAGACGAGTCGGAGTCAGAGGGAATTTCCACCGGTGCTTGTGGACTATTGCCAGGGTAGAGATCGCCCTGTTCCTCCCTGAGGCGTCTGGCATTTTCTCTCAGCTTACGAGAATCACCTCTGGTGAATGGTTTCTTTGGAGCCATGGTAAAGAGAAGAGGGATGAGTATAATGTGAAGAATTCTCCTCCTTTTATAGCAAGAAATCCACAAGGCTCATGTGTCTGCTACACATTAATTTCAACGCAACAATAAATGCTTATAACTGTAGTCAAGAAGTCATTAATTTCAAGTACGACTTTGACTATTATCTTGTTTCTATATGAAACTCTAACTTCAATGCTCTTTTAAGGAAAAGTAACGCATAAAATTATGGCCCCTTTTTGACCAGAAAACGTATGAACGATGATCTTTCCTGTGATTTGGACAAGTAACATATAAAGTTAGGCATAGACAAGAAAAGCAGTCATTATAAGTAAGAGAAGATAAACACGAAAGGATAGCAAATTTTATTAGATCACGAGGATTCCAGGTCACGAGAGTACATCATACAGAAGCTTAGAGAAAACGATAAGGCACGTGAAGTTCCAGGCGAGTCATCTCTTCGGTCACATCAGTCAGATTTGTCATTTTTGCAAATTCATCCAACTCCTCAAGTGAGAGAGTGGGTTCGGGTGACTGAGTTGCTGGCCGAGAGTGAACCATAGTGATATCTTCAGAGGATTGTTCACTAGGTTGAGGAACTTCATAAGATGTTTGCTCATTAGCCATCATCAGAATTTTCTCTTTAGCAAGCCAAGTGGCTTGTTCCATGCAGTAAGCCTTTGTAGCCCTGGACTCGTTGATCAATTTTTCATGAGTTTCCTTGTCCATTGGTGCTGTGTTGGGCATGGAGTAGGTGACAATGACCCTTTCCCCATATTCTTCAAGCCTTATGACGGTGGCATTCGAAAGCTTGTCGGCTTCTCGCATATGATGTTTTAGGCGTTTGGCCCTTTTTTCAGCTTCGTTGCTCTTTTCTTTTCCCTTATCCATTCCTGCAATCTTTATCCTTCTCTAAAATTTTGTGAATGAGTAAAGCTCATGAAATAGAAGGATAATATATATATATATATATATATATATATATATATATATATATATATATATATATATATGCAAAAGATAACGTGTGAATCTTAACAAAATATTTTGGTTACTGACAAAATGTTTGCATGATGGAGTTATAAATTAAAAAAAAGATCATGAGCAAGATAACATCACATTTTGTCACCGTGGCCTAACAAATTATTCAAGTTTTCTTTTTCTTGCTGCTTGCGGTGGACTTAAGAGGAGATGCTATCTTGGTGGGGGTGCTTGAGGGTGAGTAGTCAAAACTGTCGCTTAGTTCCAGCACACTGTTTTCTTTGACATATCCAATGGGATTGCCAACAGAGTGGAAAGATTCTCGTGACTCATTATTGGATGAGTTACGAAGAAGGTTTCGTATGTGTTGAGCGTGTTCAATGAACTGGTTGAGCTGTTGCTCAGTCACTAGCGGCTCACTGAGAATTTCATTCTTTCCTTCTCGTGCCTCCGTAATGGTTCTTTCGCTTCCCGTACTCATTCCTGCATATGTAAAGACAGACACTAGAATTTTTGTTAGATGAGAAAATTATTCTCATAGAGTTTCATTTATAAAAAATCCTTGCGTGTGAGAGTGAATCAAATCTTTTGATTTTCGAGAGCAAGAATCTTTGCAGATTTGATTCTCTAAGCTTTACGTCATTTCAATCATTCCGAGTTCATGCCTTAGAGAAGAGAATCTTGTTTCACTTAAGGGTTTCGTGAGTATGTCTGCAAGTTGATCATCAGTATTGACATACTCAAGAGATATGTTCTTTTTCTCGACATGATCACGAATGAAGTGATACTTGATGTCAATATGCTTGGTCCGAGAGTGCAGCACAGGATTGTTCGTGATAGCGATAGCACTCGTGTTATCGCATTTTATGCTCACTTCTTGTGCATTTATGCCATAATCTCTCAATTGGTGTCTCATCCATAAGATTTGAGCACAGCAACTTCCGGCTGCTATGTATTCGGCTTCAGCCGTGCTTGTGACAATAGAGTTTTGCTTTTTACTAAACCAAGACACAATTCGTCCTCCTAGGAACTGACAGGTTCCTGAGGTACTTTTTCGATCAATCCGACATCCAGCGAAATCAGAGTCTGAGTATCCAACTAGATCAAATGATCCATCTTTTGGATACCAGAGACCGACACTTTGCGTTCCCTTAAGATATCTTAATATCTTTTTGGTTGCACTTAGGTGACTTTCTTTCGGCTTAGCTTGAAAACGTGCACATACACCAACAGCAAACGAAATGTCAGGTCTGCTTGCTGTCAGGTATAGAAGAGAACCAATAATACCTCGAAAGTTTGTTTGATCAACATCCTTTCCTTCATTATCAATGTCCATTCTGAGGGATGTGCTCATTGGAATTTTAACTGAACTTTTTCCATCCATGCCAAACTTTCGGATTAAATCCTTGGTGTATTTGGCTTGATTTATGAATATTCCATCTGGGCATTGTTTGACTTGCAAACCCAGAAAATAGTTCAGTTCACCCATCATACTCATTTCAAATTTGCCTTTCATAAGATTAGAGAACTTTTCACACAAGATTGGATTCGTGCTTCCGAAGATAATGTCATCAACGTAGATTTGTACTAAAAGAATATGGTCATTATCTTTTATACGGAAGAGTGTTTTATCAACCATTCCTTTCGTGAAGCCGCAATTGATAAGAAAGTGTGAGAGAGTATCATACCAAGCTCGTGGAGCTTGCTTTAAGCCATAAAGAGCCTTTTTAAGATGATACACCTTTTCAAGCTCATTATTGATTGCGAAGCCAGGTGGTTGTTCAACATATATTTCTTCTTCAAGAAGTCCATTTAGAAAAGCGCTCTTGACATCCATTTGATAAACTTTGAAGTTCTTATAGGCTGCAAAAGCTAGAAATATGCGAATAGCTTCCAATCTAGCTACAGGGGCGAAGGTTTCATCAAAATCAATACCTTCTTCTTGGCAATACCCCTTAGCAACAAGTCGAGCTTTGTTCCTAACAATGAGCCCATCTTCACTCATTTTGTTTCTAAACACCCATTTAGTTCCAATGACATTCTGATGAGATGGTCTCGGGACTAGTTCCCATACCTTATTTCGTTCAAATTGGTGGAGTTCTTCTTGCATGGCTATTACCCAGTTTGGGTCTTTTAGAGCTTCTTCTATGGTTTTTGGTTCTATTTGCGACAGGAAACACGCCATCATACTTTCGTGCAAGGAGGCTCTTGTTCTTACACCTTCCTGAATATTTCCAATAACCTGATTTGATGGATGATCTTTTAACCATCGAAGGTCTGGTTCAAAAGCATCTTGTTGATTTTGAGCGTCCATTTCAGGAATGTGAGGTAGATCAATGTAAATCATTGGTTCAGATGTTGTGATAGATGAAGGATCACTTTGTTGAATTCCAACCTTTTCTTGAGGCACCGGTTCGGGTTCATGAACCTTTAGATGATGTTTCATGTAGGACGAGAGTATGTCTTCATCGTCTGAGGTATTTTCGTCAACAGGTTGCTGAGGATTTTGATTTGACTCGATTGATGTTTTATATCCTGATGGGTTCATCTCAGATTGTTCATCAAACTTGACATGAATGGATTCCTCAATTACCATTGTTCGTTTGTTTAGAACTCTGAATGCTTTGCTTACAGAGGAGTAACCCATGAATAACCCTTCATCAGCTCTTTCGTCAAATGCTCTTAGATGATTCTTTCTATTGTTATGTATGAAGCACCTGCAACCAAAGACATGAAAATAACCGATACTAGGTGTTTTACCTTTCCATAACTCATATGGTGTCTTGTTGTGAGATTTGTTGATCAAGGATCTATTTTGTGTATAGCATGCCGTGTTTATGGCTTCAGCCCAAAATCTCTTAGGTAGACCTGAGTGAGAGATCATCGTTCGTGCAGCTTCTTTCAAGGTTCTGTTTCTTCTTTCGGCTACTCCGTTTTGTTGAGGAGTTCGTGCCGCCGAAAGTTGGTGGAAAATTCCATTTTGCGCACAGAATTCCTTTATGACTTTGTTGACAAATTCCGTTCCCTGATCTGATCTTATTCGAATTATTTTGAGCTCCTTTTCTGTTTGAAGTTGTTTCAAAAGATTTGGAAGAGTGGTTTCTGTTTCATTCTTCTTTTTCAAGAAGAGCACCCATGTATATCTCATGTAGTCATCTACTATAACAAGAGTATATTTTCTTCCACTCAAACTTGCTGGATCAACTGGTCCAAAGAGGTCCATATGTAGAAGGCTTAGAGGTCGGGACTTTGTATCTGTATCTTTTGACTTAAAGGATGTCTTGAATTGTTTTCCTTTTTGACATGCCTCACATATTTTATCTTTCGTGTAAGAAGCTTCGGGTAGACCTCTTACGAGATTTCTCTTGGCAAGCTTGTTTATCGTCTTCAAGTTCAGATGACTTAGTTTGTTGTGCCATTCTTGATTGAGATCTGCATTACTTTTGGCTACAAGACAAACGTTAGCATTAGAGGAATTTAAAGATAACACATACATATTCTTCTTTCGTTGTCCTGTTAAAGCTGTCTTGTTATCTTTCGTGTTCACGATTTTGCATTTGTCTTTGAGAAATTCTACTTTGTATCCTCTGTCACAAAATTGACTTGTGCTTAGAAGATTGAACTTCAGTCCTTCAACATAAGAGACATCTTGAATTGTTATTCCCTTGTTGATGATGTCCCCTTTTCCACGAGTTTTGCCACTATTTTCACCTCCAAAGATAACTTTGGGTCCATCAAATTCTTTAAAGTTGCTCAACATTGTTTTGTCACCAGTCATATGTCTTGAGCATCCACTATCAATATACCATATGACCTGTTTTTCCTGCACCAAAGATTATGTGTTTTTAGGTACCCATTTAGTTTCGGGTCCTTGGGGGTTAGCAGTCAACTTTGGAACCCATATTAACCTAGAGTATCCACGACTCATCATCGGTCCTCTATATCCATTGGATGTGCGATAATCATAATGGATGTTGGCAAAGACTTTAGCATTATATTTCTTACGTTGATCTTCCTGAGGAAGATTTTCATAATGCTTGAGATGATTGGTCTGTTTACGCAGATGAACCATTTCAAATACTGCTCTTGGAAGAGGTTCTGGATAATCAAACCAATCTTCTTCTGATGGCCCAGTCCATCCATTGCCATACCCAGACCTTTTGAAGGATCTTTCGGGTTGTCTGATTTGTCCGCTTCTTGAGATTCCTTGTGCAGGATTCTTTCGTGTGGATTTCGGACGATATTGCCTCTGGTTACCATTCGTCTTTTTGTTGGATTGAGTATTCCAGTTAGGCTGACCCTTTTTATGGTGTGGACTTTGTTTATTGCCATTTGGTCCATTCCTTTTGACATAGATTTGTCTAGGGTTGCCATTACTAGATTTCTTCTTTCCAGATTCCACAATTCGTTGTATAGCCGTACCTTTCGGTTGGCTTGTTGATTGTGGTGTTTTGACGATGTTAACTACCATCATAGCCTCAGACACCTGGGTGGGTCCTTGAACAAATGCGGCCTCGAAGCTTTCGTGTGAATATGCATTCGTGGATTTGTTCAATTCGACTTGTGATGAGGAGCTGGGATTAAAACCAATTCCAGTTCTTTCCCCGGGCAGTCTGGATTCATTCAACATTCTATCCATTAGGTTGGATGAATTATTGAATTTATCCAAGACTTCAAGCAGTTCTTGCTCTCTCTTCTCTTTTGTTGTGCACAGCTCCTTTAGAGCGAGAACATCTTTCTCAAGCTGCTCCTTAGCAATGACTAGCATATTGTTCTCAATACGAACTTGCTTTAGTTCATTATGGCTAAGCCTAAGCCGAGAGTTCTCCTCCTTGAGTTTGGAGTAAGTGCTATTTATTACATTGAACCTCATCATCATTTCGGTGACAGATTCATTTGAGGTAAAACTTCTCACAGAACTTGACTCAGCTGAATAGCAAGAAGATGAATGACAATTTACCTCGTCTTCATCTGCCATGAGACATAGTTCGTCTGACTCTTGACTAAATAGGCACAGCAGTCCTTTCTCCTCATCAGTGCTTTCGTCTTCTGAGCTAGAACTTGAGGAGCCACTTTCGGTTGCGACTGTGTCAGAAGTTTCGTTTACTAACATTGCCTTCCTTCTTCCTTCCTTTCTGGAGTTTGACGATTCAGGTTTGTCGCTTCTTTTATATCTTTCTCCAGTCTCCTTTGAGGGGCTTGTGGTAGCATTGTTATCTTGATGTTTGCTTACAATGGGATGTGGACAGTTTGCCTTGAAGTGTCCTGGCTTTCGGCAATTATAGCATAATAGCTGAGAATCCATGGTTTCAGATTTTGAGGTTTGAGGAAAGTTCTCTTGCTTCTTTCGGTGGCTCGAACGTTGTGGATCTTGAAAGTTGTTCTTTCTCATGAATCTTTTCATTTTCCTGACAAATAGTGCATATTGTTCATCAGATAAGAATTCACAAGAGTTAGATTTCGACCTGTTGGATGTTGATGCTGATTGATTTGCCATGAGAGCAATATTTCTTGTTTCTGAATCTTCGGCATCTTTTGGTTCATGTTCGAACTCATAAGCCTTGAGATCACTGAAAATTTTGGCAGTGCTTGTCGTTTTCATGTCTCGACTATCCCTCATTGCAATAACCTTCATTTCCCATGATTTAGGTAGACCATGAAGGATCTTTAGATTCATTTCCTTCTCAGTAAGTTCTTTTCCAAGATCTGATAAATCGCCCATCAGTCTGGTGAATCTGAGTTCCATATCCAAGATTGATTCATTTGGCAGCATTTTGAAATCTTCAAATTTTTTTATAGCCATAGTCAGCTTGTTGTCTTTTTCTTGCTCGTCTCCTTCTCCTAATCTCATTAGGACATTCCACACTTCCATAGCATTCTTGCATTTTCGGACTCTCGGAAACAGGGAATCATCCAGAGAGTTGTAGAGAATGTTTCTTGCTACATTGTCCAGATTCGCTCTTGCTCTATCTTCTGAGGAGTACTGGTCTTTTGGTTTTGTTATCATCTGTGGAGCTCCTGCACCCTGTGCGGCTGCTTGAGTATTCGCCATCATGATTGTGATTGGTCCGGTTGTTATGACGTCCCACATCTCATCATGAATGGAGCATAGGAGAGCCTGCATTCTTAACTTCCAGTCATCAAATTTAGCAAGACTAAATGCAAGTTGTTTGGAGCGATGAGCATGTTCCTTTTCCATTTTTTTTTTAAAAAAAACGTGCAAAGAAAATATGCAAGATTTTCAAGAGATTTTCGAATAGGGATCTACCAGGCAGTAAATGCAAAGCCTTTACCGAACAAGGTATTGGCTCTGATACCACTTGTTGGTCCCGATAGAATGAGATGAGAGTCTAGAGGGGGGGGGGTGAATAGACTCTTTTCGTTAGAAGCCCTAAACGTCACCTTTCGGTGTCTTGGCGTAGCGGATAAGATAGATTCGTTTTAAAATACTTTGCACGAGTTTGCGTAATTAGACACACTTCCGGTAAAGATATGAGAGCAAAATAAAAAGCGTAAGTAAGGAGATAAGGAGGACACGAGATTTTATAGTGGTTCGGCCAAAGTTGCCTACTCCACTCTTCTTCCACAACTGTTGGAAGGATTGCACTATCACTCTTAGTACAATTACACAAAGACTTCCTTGATCACTAAGCCGGACAGCCTTCGTAGGTTTTTCAACTCCTCGAGTTTACTCCGCCTCTATCAACTTCTTCTCCTGAGTTGAGGTTGGTAGAAAATGATTTCTTGAATTCTCCAACGAAGAGATCTTGACTCTGAGATATGATAGCTTCAAACTGATGTCAAGACTTCCTTGAGGTGTAAGACAAGTGATTCTCCAAGTAACTTAAAACCTCAAAAACTGGTTCACAAAAGCTTTTTGTAAATCGTAGACGTTTCAAGAGCTTTTGTAATTGAGTAAGTCGAGTGATAATGAACCAGCACCTTCTTAGTTGATGAAGGTGAGTTTATATAGGTGATGAAAATTCATCCGTTGGAGGGAGATGAAATTTTCGAACCTTTTAACCATTGGACAAGGACCGGGGAGCTTCATGCATTAAATGCTCCATTAATGAGGTTGTACCATGTAGCCGTTGAAGGTATGGAAAGCATTAGGGTTTTGTCCTTTAGCTCCAAGAGATGGTACATCTTCATTTAATGCTTCTTGAAAAGTGTGTCCCATAAGATGAAGTCCTTATTGTCCTAGGATGTTGTCAAATCAGACAGGTGAAACATTCTTCTCGTTGTTGAAGAGAAGTAATGCTTGATAGAGATCGTCTTTCACAAACACTGTCCTTTCGTGCTTGTTGACAACTCCTGCTTGACTCTCGTTGTTGTTCTTCATGTCTCGTGTCTTCTTTCGCCTTGGAGACCCTAACATCTAGTCATAACTCATTTTCGTGTGTTTGTCTAGCTTAACACGAATTACAGAGGAGTTATGGCAACTCTCGTCTAGGACGAAAGCAGCAAAACAAAAAAGCTAAAGGTTAGGGGTCTACTTTTCTACATTACATTGGTATCATCAAAATCCTAATACAATGTTCCTAACAGAAACGCTACCTAAAAGGCTTTGTTTGGCAAACCTAGCTGAAAAGCTATAAGCTAGGAGCTGAAAGCTGAAAAGGAGCTGAAAGTTGAAAAGCTATAAGCTCGGAGCTGAAAACTGAAGAGCCGTTAAGCTAGCTGTTATGGTTGATAGTGTTTGGTAAAATTAACTTTTTGATAAGCTGATAAATGTAAAAAGACTAAAAATGACATCTTTATAAAATTTAAATTAGTTTGTTTACATATTAAAATTTAACATTTTGTCTTTAAAAAAATTAACATTTTGAAATAAAACTATTAGCATAATCATGATCTAGCATCTCATAATGAAGTAGCAATATTGTTGCAAATCTCACAATAATAATAATAATAATAATAATAATTATTATTATTATTATTATTATAATAATAATAATAATAATAATAATAATAATAATAATAATAACAATAATAATAATAATAATAATAATAATAATAATAATAATAATAATAATAATAATAATTGCGGTGAAAGTTGCTGATAAAGGAGAAGAGAAAATGATTTTAATTGGGAAGGGTAAATTATGTCATTTCTTTAAAATCTACTATACTAATAAGAGCCCAAGAGAGTTAGGCCTATAATGGGTAGAAAAAATGGTGGTCAAATTTTTTAATCAAATGAATGGCTCAGATTGATCAAATTTTAATTTTTCCTTAAGATTTCCTAATTTATCCTTAATGAATATGATTATCCGTTAACTTTTCCGTTAAATATTATCTTTTCCGTTAATTTCTGTTAGTTCACCGTTAACTTACTTATTGATTTCAATAAGAAAGGTCTTAGGTTCGAACCTCATCCCAATCAAAGTTGGCATAATTAGTACGCTATTTTATACTTATTAAATTAAATAATAATTTAGTAGCTACAACAAAAAATAATACATATGCATTTCTTTAATTTAGAATTATGTGTCTACAATGACTTTATTCAAAAAAAATAAATAAATAAAATTATTCATTATTAATAAATTAAATAAGAGAAATAATTTCATTAGTTATATTGTATTTATTTTTCTCAAATATAAAAATTCTTTACATTCAAATTCATCAATTGGTTATATTCGCTACATTGTCCCTACAATGTCTTTATTAAAAAAAAATTATTCATTATTTATAAATTAAGTAAGAGAAATAATTTCATTAGTTATATTGTCTTTATATTTCTCCAATGTAAAAATTCTTTACATTCAAATTCATCAATTGATTATATTCACTACATTGTCTATTATTTTTTTTTTTGCACTAATTTTTAATTTAATATCAAAGTTATAATACAAAATTATGCTATATATTTATTTACCAAGTATTTTATTAATACCATAAAAAATTAAAAAAAAATATAATTAATAAATCCAATCATATTAACTACTTGAGGAATTTGTTGACAAAGAGAGTATTCAAATCACACAATAAATTGAAGTGAGAACTACCTCGCAATGTCCTTGTTTGACAATCAGCAATTAGCGGTTAGCGTTAGCAGATTATATTAGCGAATTATTTCAACGATTGGTAAACCTCGCAATATCAAAGTTATAATACAAAATTATGCTATATATTTATTTACCAAGTATTTTATTAATACCATAAAAAATTAAAAAAAAAATATAATTAATAAATCCAATCATATTAACTACTTGAGGAATTTGTTAACAAAGAGAGTATTCAAATCACACAATAAATTGAAGTGAGAACTACCTCGCAATGTCCTTGTTTGACAATCAGCAATTAGCGGTTAGCGTTAGCAGATTATATTAGCGAATTATTTCAACGATTGGTAAAAAGATATTTGAAAAAATTAGCGGTTTAAATTAGTAGTAGTAGTAGTAGTAGTAGTAGTAGTAATAATATTAATAATAATAATAATAATAATAATAATAATAATAATTGTTTTAAAAAATAAAAAAAATATAATTATGCCAATCATATTAACTACTTGGGGGATTTATTGATAAAAAGAGTACTCAAATCACATAATAAATTGAAGTTGGAAATTATCTCGCAATGTCGTTGTTTGGCCATCAGCAGTTACCTCTTCAATATTAGTATATATTTAATATTTTATGCCCTAATTTTTATTTTCTCTTCCTTATGTCCCGTATTTGGTTTCAATCATACCTATATAATTATTTTATTGACAATTATAATCAATCTTGATTATATTATCTTGCATTTGTAAACTTAGAATTACATATTTAAATACACAAATTTAACATTCAATTATCTATGCACGAATAATACCAATATAATCTTGCCTTGATATACTTTAAAGTACTTAAAAAAAAACATTGGACATTATCTCAATCGTGCAATGCACGTAAAAAAATAGTAATAAAGATAAAGATGGAAAAAAAGTTAGGAAGCTATGAGCTTATTTTGAAACGCTACCTAAAGTAGCGTTCCAAAATAAGCTCTTATTTTAAGCTAGGAGATTATTTTAGGAACATTACCAAATAGAGCTTATAGCTTATTAGTAGCTTAAAATAAGCTATAAGCTCCTAAATAAGCTCTGCCAAACAGAGCCAAAGTAGTGTTCCAAAATAAGCTCTTATTTTAAACTAGAAGCTTATTTTGGGAACATTACCAAACATAGCTTATAACTTATTAGTAGCTTAAAATAAGCTATACGCTCCTAAATAAGCTTTGCCAAACAGAGCTTAAATATAAAAATTGTTTAAAATATAATAAATTTACTAACGTTCTAGCGGTTCTCTCTCTACGGTTACATAGAGAAAATTCTCCCTAGGGTTTCTAGGATTTTGGTTTTTTTGCGATTCCTTTCCTTTCTGATCTTCAGTTTAGTTTTTTGTTTGGGAGTCATCGCTTCGTGATGGATGTCAATAGCCTGGAGGAGGGATACATGCGCTAGGTTAACCTTAGCGGAAGAGGATGTAGGAGGTTTGGAGGTCCAGTCCCTGATCTCGCAAGCGCTAGTGCTACGTATTGTGAATTGGTTGGTCGCTTCCTCACTTATCGACCCATCAAATTTGACCATATGCAGCAGGTTATGGTGTCAGTGTGGTGGCCAGTGATTGGTATGCGGGTTCTACCTCTCAATGAGAACTTGTTTGTTTTCCAATTCCTACACCAGAAAGATATGTTGCTGGTTCTCGACGATAGGCCGTTGTCTTTCGAAAATCAAACCCTAGTCTGCAAGCAGGTTCTGAATGCGGTGTGAACCGAAGATGTGGTGTTGAATACAGTCGCCTTTTGGGTGCACATTCATGACCTGCCGCCGATGTATGCATTTGCCGAATTCATCGTGGAGATTGGGGAATAAGTGGGAACACTCTTGGCGACGGATCTGAATAATTTTGGTGGGACATGGCGTAGTTACTTCAGGTTTAGGATTGCGCTGAACATTGGAGATCCTTTGAAGCGGAAGATGAAGCTACGTTATCGTGATGGAACGTGCCAGTGGGTGACGTTCAAATACGAACGTCTAAACACCTTTTGCATTTGTTGTTGTTTGATAGGCTACTTAGAGAAGTAGTTTTGCAGCAAGGTGTATGAGTATGGCCTTACTCCGAAGGACTATCCTTATGGTGCATGGTTGAGGGCGAGTGCGAGGAGGCAAGCTAAACCTGTTGGAGGCAAATGGCTACTATCCGAACTTCCTCTGAAATCAGTTTGTGTGCGTTCTGCTCCGGGGTTGCCCACTACTGGTTGAGGAGTCGATGATGCTGCAGGGGGAAAATAAGCGTCAACGTGATGAGGGTTCGGATCGGGGGTAGCTAATTGTTGGCTTTGTTGTTAATGTTAGTATGTCAAATGCTTCAAAAATCATGTTTACAGTAGGTCCGGGGAGCAAGTCCCACCCTTCATCATGAATACTTTAAGCTGGAACTGCCGAGGTTTGGGTAGCCCTCGGACAGTTCGGGAATTCTTGGGCCTGGTGTCCAAGCAGCGACCCAATTTTATTTTCTTAATGGAAACGAAACAATGTTCAGAGCATCTGGAACGAGTGAGAATGTGGTTGGGTTTAGAGGGGTTGTTTTGTGTAGATAGAGTGGGGCTTGGAGGTAGTTTAGCTTTGCTATGGAGGGAAAAGGAGATGGCTACTCTTCTTGGATAATCGGTTAATCATATAGATGTCATGGTAACCTTGCCGGGTTCGCAACCATAGCGCCTTACTTGTTTCTACCGATATCTAGAGCGGTCGAGAAGGAGTCAGTCATGGGAGCTCTTATAGGAGTCGTATGCTCGTTCCGACTTGCCATGTGTGGTGATCGGGGATTTCAATGATATAGCCAGCCATGTGGAGAAGAGGGGCCCTATCTCTCAACTTGAAGGACTGGTTCGGGGAGTTAGCGAAGTCCTGCAAGATTGCACGCTGTCAGACCTAGGGATGTCTGGCTACAAATTCACGTGGAGGAAAGGTCGGGGAACAACGCACTGGGTGGAAGAGCGGCTGGATAGGGCGGTCGCATCCACAGCCTGGTGTGATTTGTTCTGGAAGTGCGGTGGTGAATACTTCAGGAAGTTTGACAGGAGGATACAACAATTGAAAGACAGGTTAGAGGGTTTAAAGGGCAGTCGAGACAGAGGCAATGTTGAAGCTTACTGGACTATAGAAGGTGAGCGGCGTAGGTTGCTTTCCCAGGAAGAGATCTACTGGTCGCAACGGTCTAAACAGTAAGTTTTGGCTCTTGGAGGGGAACCATAACATTAAGTTCTTTCACAAATTTGCTTCATGCCGGGGGAAGACGAACCAATTGCTGCACGTGTGTGATGTTGAAGGTCGGTGGGTCAATGGTGCAGCCATGCATGCAGAAGTGTTGAGGAACTATTCTGACACCTTTAAATCCTCGACATGTAGTGGGGTCTTATTAGTAGGGTGCCTAGTCGTGTAACCCTTGCGATGAATGACCGACTTCTTAGGCTTGTTGAGGCCAAGGAAGTAAAGACAGCTTTATTCTCTATGGCTCATGAAAAGGCCCCGGGACCTGAGGGTTTGACCCCCGCTTTTTATCAAAACTTCTGGTCGATTGTGGGGCGAGATCTTACTAGGTTTGTCATGGGCTGTTTTGATAGCTGTCATATGCCACCCGATTTGAATGACAGAAATGTGGTGTTGATCCCTAAAAAGAAAGTCCTTGAAAGAGTTTCTGATCTGAGACCAACTGCCTTGTACAACGTAGCGTATAACGTCTTTGCTAAAGTCATAGAAAATCGAATGAAGGAGGTGCTGGAAGTCATCATCTCCTCTTCCCAAAGTGCGTTTGTCCGGGAAGACTCACTTATGATAATATAATTGTTGTGGGGGAGGTTGGTCATTTCTTGAGGGGTAAGCGAGTGGGCAATGTAGGGTGGGTTGTGCTCAAGTTAGACATGGAGAAGGCTTATGATAGGATGGAGTGAGTTTTTTTAGAGGGAATGCTAGTAGCGCTGGGGTTCGCCCGCGGGTGGGTTGACCTTGTGCTGCTATGCGTGAGCTCGTTTATGTACAACATTGTAGTGAATGGGGACTCGATGGGTTCTTTTGTGCCTACACGGGAGATTAGACAGGGGGACCCATTATCTCCTTACTTATTTATTGTTTGTGCAGAAGGTTTGTCTTTAATTTTGCAGCAAGAGGATGCTTGGGGAAACATTATATTCACTGAGTTTTGTTGCTAGAGGAGCCCCTTCTATCTCGCTTCTCTTTTTCGCCAATGACAACCTGCTTTTCTTCAAGGTGAATGGCAAGAGGCACAGGAAGTGTTGGAATGTCTAAGGCTCTACAGCTGGGCTTCGGGCTAGGAGGTTAACTACGATAAGTCCAACATCATGTTTAGTGCCAACATAGGGCTGACATGAAAGAGCACGTGACGACCCTCTTTGGGGTCCAATAGGTGAATGATTTCGGGAGGTATCTTGGCCTTCCCTCTTTCCTTGGCCGCAACAAAACTCTAGTTTTTAAGTACATTGAGCAGAAGGTCAAGGATCGTGTTAGTACTTGGTAGAAGAAATTACATTCTCGTGCGGGTAAGGAAATTTTACTTAAAAAGTGCTATTTTGCCCAATCCATGCCAATATTTGCTATGTTAGTATTCTTGTTGTCGAGAAGTGTGCGTGAGTCGATTGAGAAGGTGATGAATCGGTTTTGGTGGGAAAATGGGGATATGAATGGTCACGGCATACATTGGTCAAGTTGGTTGTGGTTAGTTGTGCCTAAGCAGAGCGGTGGGTTGGGCTTTAAAAGGCTGTATGAATTCAATATGGTGTTACTTGCAAAGCAAGTTTGCTGTATTCTTACTAATCCTCATTCCTTGGTCAGTAGGGTATTGAAAACAAGGTATTTTCCCAATGGTTGTTTCCTTGATGCTCGTATTTGCCACAATCCTAGTTACCTATGGCGTAGCATTCATGCTAGCCAGGGTATTCTGCGGCACGGTGTTGTGCGAAGAATTGGGGACGGGAAGGAGATCGATCTCAATCTGGGATTGGCCGTGGTTGGTTGACTCGAGCGATCCTACATTGCAAACACCTTGTGTGGAGGAGCTGAGAGATGCCAAGGTATGTAACTTGCTGACAAATGAAGGTACTTGGGATGTTGAGGTTATCCGTGACATTTTCACTGCCAGATTTAATAAAAAAGTCTCCTAATTTTTGCAGAGAGAAAGGGAAGAAAGAGAAATTTTTATTTTCATTTGTGCATAGAAATAATCTACAACACTTGTTCAAATAATGACTTCACACTGCAAGACCTAACAACATTAGGGACCCCATTCCAAAGTAATGTAGCAAAGTGCAAGTTAGACTTCTCTGTGGGGTGAAAATTATCAAAAAACATATAATCCCTAACATCTTTGCATAACTCATACTCTTTCAACTGCCCCCTTTTACCCCCACAACTGGACAATCCTCTATAAGGACCACTACCACAACATGCTGTCTTTGCCTCTTTGAACCCTGAAAATATACATACATACAGTCATACATACAACCACATATGTAATAATTAATCGTTGCAAGTATTATTTGACTAACCAATAATACATTATATTACCGTACGTACCGTATCTCGATGGGTGATCAATTATATCAGTGGCAGCCTGGAAGAAATCAAAGTAGGAATACTTAAACCCTTGTAATGCTTTCTCTAGTTCGATGAGCTTATTTGGTAAAACCTTATTATGAATCTCTGTCAATACTCGGAATTTCTTCTCACAACCAGTTCTATTTGTTTGTTGAAACTTTAAGGCCCTTGAATATGGTAAGCAGGCTAAAGGCGCCGCAGAAAAAATGACAAATTTTCTTCCTCCTTCCTTGTATACTTCCTGTTGAAATGCATCGGAAAAGCACACTACTATAGAGTTTGGTAAACTAAAACTTCAAATTCTGAGGACTAACAAATAAGCGTTAACACCATATGTCCATATGGGGTCCTAGTATAGTTATTTTGTTATGTTTAGTCCTAAACTTTCAAATTGACCACCAGTAGTCCTTCTAAGAGGATCAGGCGCCACCGGTGATCAATTTCAAAATTTAGGACTAAATTAACGTGACAAAATCACTATATATACTTGAAGGACCCATATGGCATTAATAACTGAACATACCTTGATAACATTAATAAAACTATGAATAACCATGTCCACATATTCCTCCTTAGTATATGAATTAAAGATGGTGGAATTTGTAGTAAAAAGGCTGAAGTAGTCATTGCCGCCATTACTAAACATGTACACGGCACTGGACAGCAATTTGTTCGATTCTTTGTCCCCTAACTTCCCCTTCAACTCCTTTATAATGTTCTTGAAATACTGCAGTTGTGTATTAAGATCAATTACCTGCATACACAAAAATCAAATAAAAAATCTTTGTTTCCTTACTGCCTTCAATGTCGAGCATGTAATATATATATAAATGTACAATCCAACTATCAGCTTAGATTTTTAATTAGGAATCATATCACGCACAAAACCAGAATGGGTTTCAACAAGACTGCCCGCACCGCCAGATGCAAAGTTCACCCCATTAACATATCCACGTTGCTCCTCCGCCTGGAAATACCCCGGAATTAATGGCAGCTTGGCAAACTCGGCTTGTAACATAACATATATAATCAGTCAGGCCGAGCATCTATGAGCCAGTCAAAAAAACCGAAAAATAACGAATTAGCTAGTCTTACCAATAAAATCCGGGACGAGGCGACCATCAGAAAACCTGCCTGTTGGGTACTTGAAAAATGAGTGACCATAGGGCCAAAAATTGGCCTGGAAATCAGTAGTGGTGTTGATGAAGTTATTGTTGCCAGGATCAAAGAGTGAGTCCCCAAACACAAAGAGGGCCACATGATTATGATGGGCTAAGCACAGCAGTGGATTGGCTAAGCTGCAAAGCAGAGCCAAGGCATACATATAGGAATACAAACTACCCATTTCCAGACTAATTATTTGACTGTATCTGTCTCTGTATTACAAGTTAAAGGAAGTAAAATTGAAATCTATCAATTCAAGTAATTAAATTGCGAAAACATATATAATCAAGGGAACTAATCTGATGCAATACTCCCATTTATTTACACTAATTAACAAGCTAACTGATCTAACTATATATAGATCCAAACCAAACTAAATAAGTATTAATACAAGAACAAAATTCATCATCCAATTAGATTCTCTTGTTGTTAGTTGTTCTTGGTATTGTTCACAGGATGGAATAATAAATGAAGTAGAAAGATACCTTCTGAGTTGAGTCTTCAGTAGCGCAGTAAAATGATAAAGTGGGTATCTCAATTTCTCGGCTTGGAGAGGGCAAATTATAGGTGTGGACCACGCTCGGGAACGATGTCGTTTTGATATTAAAAAATAAAAATTTTTGTTCCGTGCGTGTTAGAATAATTAACATTTTAGGATAAGATAATGTACTTTATGTGTTAAAATAATGAAATTTCTATGGTAAGATAATATGTTTTATGAGGTAGAATAATATAATGTGTTTTATATGTTAGAATAATGTATTTTATGAGTTAGAATAATGTATAATGTACTTTTACGTAGTAGAATAATGAAATTTCTGGGGTAATATAATGGCCCTGTTTGGTAAAATAGTTAGTCTATCAGTCAATTTTGACTTATTTGACCATTATTAATTGTTTGACTTAGTTAAAAAATCAATATAAGTGTTTGATTAATTAACTTTTCGTAACAACTTCAAAATGCTGAAATTCAAAAAGCTGCTCAAAGCAACTTTTTTAATTAATTTTTTGAGAAAAGAAATTATACTAAACAGCTAACAGCTAATTTACAAATACCTTTTTACAATCAGCTAATGTTATCAATTAATTATTCTATCTAATTAACCCAATTAGCTAACAGCCATTTACCTAACATGATCAATGTATTTTATATATGAGCTAAAATAATGTACTTTATCTGTTAAAATAATGTACTTTATGAATTGAAATAATATACTTTATGTTTTTAGACCATGATCCACACAGTTATGTGAACAATAATGATTGAGAGTGGGTTCCAAGAGAGAGGATAGAGGTGAGAAAGAGCAGACTGGGAGTGGGTTCCAATAGAGAGGATAGAGCTGAGAAAGAGCAAAGTGAAGAAAGGAAAGACTTAAAGGTTGTTTACCAAAGTGGAGAAATGGAAAATTTTTCAAAAAAATAGAAAATTGGAGAGGTAGAAAAATGGAAAATGGAAAAGTTGTTTACTAAATTTGTTCCTCCAAATCCTTATTCCATCTCCATTCTCCACTCTTCTTAAGGAATTTGGAGAATTGAAAATCCAACTTCTCCAAATGGAGAAATGGAAACACACGGGTGAACAATACAAGCCAAGTGTGGCGTCCCAGGTTCGAATCTTGCTGATCCCTTCTTCTTCCGATTTTGATTTTTGACACTGGCGCACACTTCTTCTTCCGATTTTTACACTGGCGTACAAGCAAAGCGTGGCATTCAGATTTTTGACACCTCTTCAGATTTTATTTTTATTATTATTATTATTATTATTATTATTATTATTATTATTATTATTATTATCATTTAATTATTATTACTAATTATTATTATTATTGTTATTATTATTAAATTATTAAATTTTTATTAATATTATTAGTATTGTTATTATTATTATTATTAATTATTAAATTAGTATTATTATTATTAAATTATTAAATTCTTATTATTATTATATTACTACTATTATTATTGCTGTTATTATTATTATTAAATTATTATTATTATTTTTATTATTATTATTATTATTATTATTATTATTATTAAATTTGTATTATTATTATTATTATTGTTGTTGTTGTTATTGTTGTTGTTGTTGTTATTATTATTATTATTATTATTATTATTATTATTATTATTATTATATAGGTTGATAATAAAATCAGAAAATTAGAGAAATGAAACTGGAAGAATGGAGAAATGGAAAACTGGAGGAATGGAGAAGGAAAACTGAAAAAATGGAGAAATGGAAAACTGGAAATGGAAAAACAGAGAAATGAAGTAAACGACCCCTTAATTTTTTAATGTTTATAATTGTAATTGCATGAATCACGTGCAAGTCCTCCATTCCAAAACACTTGCCATTAAAGAATTCCACGGTCCTACACTCCTAACCATTCCTGAAATCGTCCTTTCTCGTTGTACAAATTATTAATTATGCCATAAAATATGATACAAATTATAAAGTTTATTGATACTGATTTAATTTTTAATATGTTATAAATATTAAATATAAATATTGATTAAAATATAATAAATTTACTAAAAATAAATATATATGTAATAATCAACTATATAACAATTGGCTTATTTGGCTATTGTCCTTGGGACGCTTTACGCTTATACATACATCCACCTTCTTGTTATTATTATTGTTCTTGCTAATAATTTTAGAAAAAAAATGTAATTTTAGTTTTTTACCACTGCAATATACATCCCTAACTTTTCAAAAAAGTTGCAGTTTTAATTTTTCAATAATTCAATTTATAAAATGTCATTTAAATAATAATTTTTAGAAAAAAAAAAGTTTACTCCATAATGTGGACAAGCTTGGAATCTTTATCCTAGATTAGCATAACTACATGACACTTGTTGGAAAAAATAGCTTAAAATGTCATGTTAAGTGGCTATTTTGTGGTACAATTATCAGTGGGGTCCACTTTCAATTTGGGCCGGGTCAAAGTGAATTCGCGTTCTTCGTAGTGAGACGAAGAGATTGAATATTGTACGCTCAAAATGGATAATGGGTGAATGAGATATTGATTCTCAGAGTAGACCCATTTGAGTTGGAAAATGAAGGGAAACAATGAGCTTTTGTCCCACATTGATTTGGGAAGAGGATTTGCCCCACTATTTATACAAGAGCTCTTTTTAAGCTTATTGAATTTTATAGTATAGAAGTTGTCTCTCGCGTGTAGGGAGGGGTTGCAAATAAAATCACAAAATGAGATTAAAAGGCTTGAGCCTGATCTCGTGCCACGAATGTTGTCTACTTCTACTCTTTCCTTTCTCTTCATCTTCCCTTTTTCTATAGAAAATAATAATCCTTCCTTATTTTGTAGGATTATTATTGGGTTATACCAACGTACGTGATATTCAACAACACTTTTATAACGAGAGATGTTTTTAAAAAATGACTAAAAATGAAATTAAATTTATAATTTTTTTTTTTTAAAAAAAGAATTAACTCTAATAATAATGATGATGATGATGATAATGATGATGGTGATGCATGGTGGGTGTAGCAGACAGCATCTTGTGTGGATATGAGAAGATGGTCGTTTATTTGGATCATATCACAAAAGCGAAGCCCACTTTTACAGTCATACAACGAACCAGAGTAGCTATATACTCGTTAATTTCCTTGATGCTTCGCTGCAGTTAAAGACAAGTTGTGGGAAATATCGTTTCATGTCCAACAAAATAATGATCAAAATACTCCCATCACTATACACGCAAATTATGCTGTGCAACTGAATGCACCTTGCAAGGTGCATACGGTTGCAAAACGGCGCCGTTTTGGTTAAAAAAACGCGCGTCCCATTTAAAGAAGAAATCAGGTTCGATTCTCGGCAATAGCATTTTTATATATATACAGAAATTTATAACTATATATCCACAAATTCATAACTATATATCCACAGTGAATGAATGAATGAATGAAGTAAAAATCCACCATGAATGAACTAAATATCCACAATGATTGAACTAAATATCCACAATGAATGAACTAAATATCCATAAATTCATAACTATATATCCAGAAATTCATAACTATATATCCACAGTGAATGAATGAAGTAAATATCTACAATGAATGAACTAAATATCCACAATGAATGAACTAAATATCCATAAATTCATAACTATATATCCACAAATTTATAACTATATATCCAGAAATTCATAACTATATATCCACAATAATACTATTGCCGAGAATCGAACCTGAATTATTTTTTTTAAAAGTGGGACGCGTATTTTTAGTCAAAACGATATCGTTTTGCATCGTATGCACCATGCGCATGGTACATTCGGTTGCACAGCATAAGTATTCATATATAGTCTTCTTTTATATGTTCCGTTATTATGTAAGATTAGGTATATTCAAAGCCCGCAGATTATGTTGACCAATCCACATTAAGCCCAGTCAGCCAGTGACCAATCAAAATTTTTGTTTTTGTTTTTTTCAGTAAATTTCAACACCGATAAACCTCACACTAATTTCCATGGTTCACACTCTCTGACTTCAAGTCTTATGGTAGTTGGCACTTGGCTTATTATCATTCTTTTTATTCATTTATTTCTCTTTATTTGCGCGTCCATGGCTGTTACGTTGGCACAATGGCGAAATTCTCATTTTCATAATTTTTTAAATTTGTTAAATTTTATTTTTTAAAAATCAACAAATAAAAAAAATTTATCGCATTAGTCCTAATTTATAATTTTGGTCTTAAAGTGGTAATTAATTTTTTTTTTTAATAGCTCGGGTGTTTTTTTTTTTTTTCTTCTTCTTCTATTTATACTTTGACTGTTGTCACTTTCTTTTGTAAGAATTCTACAATTATTGTATAATTCAAGAACGAAAAGTGTAAATTTCCCTTTATTTAATAATATTTCATTCTTACTTTCATATTTTTATTTTTATTTTCCTAAATTATATCAGTCAATCTCTTAACAAGTCATCACTTTGTATAATATTATCATATAGTAATTTTTAAGTACGTCTTCGCTAATATCACAATAATTTTATTAATACCTTAGCTTAGTTCATTTCTTTTTATAAATATTTGATGCACCATATGGTCCATATAACACTTATTATGTACCATTAATGCATCAAACGTTATCGTGTCATATAGAGAAAATTTGACTTTTGAACTAAGTTCCTCTTTGCAATAATCCATAATTTTGATCATTTACTCAAAATAAATTTTGTTTAATAAAAAGTACGTCCAAATATTTACTTTCCCTTAAAGTAATTGATGGTCCCAATTTAGTATAAGTCTAGGGGATGAATAGACTTATACATAGTTTGATATTCTTTTACAATTTTGTAGAAAACCTTTCAAATTAAAGTTGACTAAGAAAAAATTAATTTCTCAATAATACCTTTTAAGGTTATGTTGAAATTTTTTTTCGATTAGAAGGGCTGACCCGAATCAAGAGTCTTAAAACTTCTCCCTACCTCTTCACACGCTGGTATGTCGTAGCACCCATCTTGTCCTTAGTAATTATCACACTAATTCTAGGGGTGGTTTAGAAAGCACGGACCAGTCCCTTTGTTGTCTCGCGACAATAATGGCCAGCATGTCCGCAACTTTGTTTTGCTCCTGGTAGATGCTCCTCACAGACACATTCCAATCCTTAGCCAACAACCACATTTGGATGTCCTTGATAACCATCCTCATCGAACCATGCAGGAGCGATCATTCTCTAATCCAATCAATAATTTTAACTAGATAGTAAAAAAAAAAAAAATAAGATAGTAAAAAAAAAAATTACTTTTAGAGTATATGTAGCGGAAAGTTAATTTAGCACACTTGAAACGTTAAGTGTAAAAATGTTGTTAAGCACGTATAAATTAAGTAGGAATGTAAACGAGAGAAAGATTTATAGTGGTTTGGAAACTATGCCTGGACAAATTAAATTAGTGTGAACTTTATGAATTATGTTCTATGATATATGGAATAATCCTTTCTAACCCAAATTTTAAGCACAACTTCATGCTTCATTCAAAGAATTTCTCCTCACGTAATGGTGAGTTGATGCCTTCATTACGCTACAAAAGTATGGGATATTTGATCAATTGAAATTAAGGTTAATATCTATTTTCTGATTTTTTTATTTAGTAAATAAATATAATCATTATAGAGAGATTCACTACTGGAAATTATGGAATTTCCGACCACCTGAAAGTGATCTTAAATCAAGTCGAAAGCCTTGTTCCGACCACTTTTGGTATCCGGAAAAATCTTTGTTGCTATTTTGACCACTTTTTAGTATTAACTTGATTTAAGATCACTTTCATGTGGTCGGAAATTGCATAATTTCCAGTAGTGATTATATATTATTTGCATTAAGTGATTTAGTCCATAGCCTTTTTTTTTTTTTTTTTTTAATAATGTGACAATTTTTGGTGCATTGAAATAGTTTATAAGTATTATTCATGTATAAATGTATAATGCATCAAATTTTTCTTTAATAACGAATAATTAATAAATAACTTGACCACCAGGACTATGTGGTCCAATGGTACCCGGGTTGGACTTCCATTTGGAAGATTATGAGTTCGAGCCTCAGTGGAGGTGTTATTGGTTCTTTGTGTTTCAGTAGGTTGAGAAAGTATATGAACAGATACTACAATGTAATAGAGCCAGTAACTTTCAAAAAAAATAAATAAATAAATAACTTGACCAAACATATTCCTATAACAAAATCAAATCAGCTAACAAATAGTTTTTAAATAAAACCATTATTTATTTATTTATCTCTTTTCTTTTTCATGATGTACTTGCACCTCTTAGATATATTCATTTTTGTTTTCAATTATATAAGGTAGTCATGCACGTGCGTCAAAAGGTGTTTTCTTTTGTGCAGGAAGAGGAACTTTCTCCCATCACTATTCAAGGGAGTACATAAACTTCACTTTAGTTGTGTTTGATAACATAGTTAGCATATTAGTTAATTTTGACTTATTTGACTTATATTAGTGGCTTAATTTGGTTAAATAGTCAATATACGTGTTTGATTAATTAGTTTTTTTGTAACAGCTTATTACTCTAAAATATTAAAATTCAAAAAGCTGCTTAAAGTAGTTTTTTTTATCTAACTTTTTTAAAAAGTCATTTTGCATGTAATCAGCTATCAGCTATCAGCTAACAAATAATTTATCAAAAATATTTATACGATCAGTTAATGTTATCAACTAGTTAAACTCACTAACTGAATCAACTAACAACTATTTATCAAACACCCCTTTGTAATTTTAGTTGGTAAAGAACTACAAAGAAATAAGTCACCCTGCCCATAGCTACTGCTCTCATTGGAAACCAAACTTAAAAATTTGTAATTTCTAAATTAATAGCAGCGTGATCAAATTGGCTGGAGTTACTAGAAAATGTTTCTATATTTAAATAATTGCATAGAGATTATTTGAACACTTTAAGCTCTAATGCAATGCATTTAAACAAAGTTGGCCGTTGTTGACTTGTTCCCTATAATTAATTGGTACCAATAGTCCAATATCATGGCATGGTCAAACGGTCAATGCATGTAAAAACAGAAGTATTTTATATATATTGCCCTCCCTTTTCTTTATTTTTTTGCAAGTTGGTATCATTTCACTCACGTGTTTTTGCCATGAAAAGTATATAAAGGGTGAGATGGGATGTTGCTTCAAACAAACACCACCAATTACTCTATCCTCAAAGAAACTAACAGATCAGATCTGATTAGCACAAAAACTTCATTCAAAATTTATATTGATCCACTCAATCCTAGCCATGAAAGTCTCTCTTCTTCTTGTTGTTTTGATCTGCACTCTTGCAAACGCCAACGGCGGCTTCTCTTCTAGTTCCGTTAACCGGAATAGTTTTCCGGCAGGTTTCCTGCTCGGAGCGTCTTCCGCTGCCTACCAAGTATGTATAGCTTCTAGCGAATGAACAACTTTATTTCCTTATAAATTAAACCACACACTTTAAAGACGTTGGATGCTGGACTTGGCCCTTTTGAGCCCTTTAATAGTGTCTGCTCAACAATCCCCAGCCACCGGGTGCTAGACTTGACCGTTACTGGTCTTGCCCAACAATTCCCTCTCCCACCACACATTTTCGGGACGTTGGGTGCTGGACTTAGCCCTTTTAAGTACTTTACCGGCTTCCACCCAACAGTACTCCAGTTATCGGGTGCTAGATTTGGCCTACATACGGGCCTCTACCCAACATATATTTTGTACTAGTAGTGTGTGAATCTTGTTTTAATAATTTGTGTTGTTTGATTCAGTACGAAGGAGCAACATCTGGAGGTGGCAGAGGACCAAGTATTTGGGATAATTACATCCACAACAATCCAGGTAATTAATTAATTCAAATTTTTTCTTTCCTGATTTTTTGGTTAATAAATTAATTTGTGGACTGCATATATAACTGTTTATTTCCCCCAACAGGAAAAATATCAGATGGAAGCACTGCAGATATAGCCGACAACTTTTATAAATCGTACAAGGTACGATGATTTAGTATAATAAGGCGCATGCATGCATTATTATTATATATACATATTCGGTCTCTGATTTGGTATAGCTGTTAATCTCCAGGAAGATGTGAAACTGATGAAGTTCGTAGGACTGGACGCTTTCAGATTATCAATTTCATGGTCCAGAATTTTGCCCCGTAAGTCTCAATTTTATTAAAGGGTTAATTAAGCTTAGCTTAGGTTGTTTATTGTATATATATGTATATATGGTTATATATTAATTATGCTATAATTTCTGTAATTATCAGGTGGGAAGTTAAGTGGAGGAGTGAACAAAGAAGGGATTGCGTTTTACAACAATCTCATAGATGAGCTTCTGGCAAATGGCATACAGCCTTTTGTGACCATCTACCACTGGGATCTTCCTCAGGCACTCGAAGATGAGTACAGCGGATTCCTTAGCCCTCTTGTCGTGTAAGTAAAACAATCAAAGTCCATTACCCTATTGTAAAAAAAAAAAAAAAAAAAAAAGTCCTTTATGAGTAAATCAGACTAACTCTGTTTGGTAAAAAATTGACCTATAGGTCAATTTTGACTTTTTTTTATCACTATTAATTGTTTAATTTAGTTAAAATATCAATATAAGTGTTTGGTTAATTAACTTTTTACAATTTTAAAATGCTAAAATTCAAAAAGTTATTCCAAGCAACTTTTTCAATTAGCTTTTTTTGAAAAAGAAATTATATTAAACAATTATCAACTAACAGTTAATTTACCAATTCAAACACTTTTCTACAACAGTTAATGTTATCAACTAGTTATATCCTCTAATTAACACAATCAGCTAAGAGCTAACAGATATAGCTAACCGCCATTTACCAAACAGGGCCTAAATTAACTCATTTTCTTAACTTTATTGGGTACATGCAGAGATGATTTCTTGGATTTTGCGGACATCTGCTTCAAGGAATTCGGGGACAGAGTGAAGCATTGGATAACCATGAATGAGCCCTACGTTTTCACTAGCGCCGGCTACGACGCCGGCGTCTTCGCCCCGGGGCGGTGTTCTCCGACCGCCGGCTGCCCCAGTGGGAACTCCGCCACGGAGCCTTACGTTGTCGCGCACCACCTGCTCCTTTGCCACGCCGCAACGGTGAAATTGTACAAGCAAAAGTACCAGGAATCTCAGAAGGGAGAGATTGGTATAACCATTGTGTCTCAATGGATGGTACCATATTCAAGTAGCGAACTTGATATTAAAGCAGCCAAACGAGCCCTTGATTTTGTGTATGGATGGTTCCTTAACCCCTTGGTGTATGGGGAATATCCTTCCACCATGCGTAGCCTCGTCGGAAAACGCCTGCCGGAGTTCACCGCCGATCAAGCGGCGATGTTGAGAGGCTCTTTTGATTTTCTGGGAGTAAATTACTACACGGCCAAGTACGTGGCTCATGCCACTTCTGTTAATAACGTCAGTGTCAGTAGCTCAACCGACGCTCAAGTCATCTTCTCAAGTAAGCTACCTACCATTCTTCAGAAACAAAACAAATTTCACTTTTGATTCGCTGACTATTATACAAAAATAGCATTTGGTCCTTAACTATTAATTTGACGGCCAATTAACCTTTGTCTTTCTTTTTTCTTCAATTTTGCAGCTGAGAAAGATGGAAAACCTATAGGTGATCCGGTAAGTTAGTTATTATTTTTTCTCTATAGTAAATAGCTTAATTATTATTCAAGATCCTATGTGTAATGATATATTTATAAATCAATTTTACTAATACAATAATGGATTGTGACAGACTGCATCAAGTGATATGTTCGTCTATCCCGAAGGGCTTCGAAATCTTTTGGTCTATACCATGCAAAACTACAACAATCCCACAATTTATGTTACAGAAAACGGTAAGTCAATCTCTTTTAATTGTTATACCATGAACCAAGATTCATCTTATATTGCAAATAATGTTTCAAAAATTATGTGTACAGTTAACACATAATATGTTAAGGTGGACTCTGGTCCATAGTATAATTTGCCAAGTTCTTTATTACAAGTCATTTTTTGAAGTGTTTATGAATTTTTTATTTATTTATTTTTGACGGTTGTGATGATTTCAGGGATGTCTGATTCCAGTAGTCTCTCAAAGCTGGAAGGGATTGCAGATTACAAAAGAGTAAAGTTCTATCGCAATCATCTCTTATACCTCAAAGAAGCTATCCAGTGAGTTTCCTTTTCTCTTCTCTTAACATGTATATTTTTATTTATTTCTTTATTTCTAATTGGCTATTTGGGTTGTTGAAATTAATTAATTTTTTTGATTAATTTGTTTGGTAGGGTTGGTGTGAACGTCAAAGGTTTCTTCGCATGGTCATTTCTCGACAACTTTGAATGGACAGATGGATACAATGTTAGGTTTGGAATGTGCTATGTGGACTACGAAGATGGACTCAAAAGATATCCAAAATATTCAGCGCTTTGGTTCAGAAAACACTTTAACAAAGACTCCACCGGCTCATTGGCAGCCAGCATTTGAGTTCTATTATATTTTACTTATTTATTCAATTATTTATTTTCAAATTTTTTTCCATTTAATTTTTAGGTCTTAGAATAGTAAATATATTCTTTTTCCATACATTGCATGGTACATGCATCTCCAAATGTATTTAGTTTAGGACTTAGGAGATGATGAGACCACATTCTTTCATAGACTTGTCACTAAGATAGATTATTTAATGATATGGTATAGAAGAGTTGAATTCTTTTACTGCCGCCTCAATGTATGTATGCAGAGAATTGAATATTTTATTTATTAATTGGCATCTTATTCATGAAATACACGGAATATATTATATACTTATATAAATATTAAAAATATATATAAATTAAATCAAAATTTAAAATTTTTAATTAAAAGAAATATTCATAATAAAAAACGAATTATATAATTTACTATCGTGGTTGAAAACTGGCTTCCCTACAAGTCATAGCGTGCTTCCAAGCTTTCACGTACTGACAAAATATACATTCAGCTCTTGTTCCTTCAACTCAAAAACACTCTCCGTCAAGAATCTTACTAAATCGAGAGTTGTTAGGTAAACAACATCTTTAATTTACTGCTACCTCTTGAAGTTTGAGCTGTTGAACTTTTCCGACTTTTCAGCTGAGCCACTTGATACCGACACTGTACTTGCATCGTAGGAATATACCCTTGGATGCTACCACCGGTCTGTGAACCAAGATTCACTTATGTTTTGGAATGTGCAACTTCGTTTCCACTCCAACATTGTTGTTGTTTTTATACCCATTGTTAACAAGTAGTACAAGGGATGCCATATTCATGGGGGAAAAAAAAAATAAAGAAATAAGGTCTTATGCTTGTAGGGAGAAAATATAACATTCACATGCAAAAAAATATTAATTCCAAAAAATTTCAAGCACAAGATACGAAAGGAGTATGGATTTTGTAAGTTTGAGTCGTGTGATATCCACACTACTTAAAACCTTATTTGCCACTGCACCTCCCTTTGATGCTAAGGGTGTTGTACTCTAGATTTTTCAGGATAAAACAATGGGTTTTTTGAGAGAAAAATATGGGTTTTTTGAGAGAAAAACATAGGTTGCTGGACTTGTAAAAATTCACCTGCTCAACATTCAAAAAGTAAAATAAGTTTTAAAACAGTACTCCGAGAAGTATTTTAACTCGCATAACACCATCATAGACCATATTTTAGGGGCATTCCAAGAATTGAACTCAAGACCTCTCACACCCTAAGCGAGAATCATACCACTAGACCAAATGCCCACCAATCAATAGTCAAAATTAATATAAATATGATATAAATTCATTCATGTGAAAATAAACAATTAAATTTATAGTTAGTGAGATTTGAATGGTACAATAAAATTCATAATTAATTTATTACTTAAGATTTGAATTGATTTTTATATTGATATTTAAATTTATTTATTTATGTGGGATTTACAATGATATTTAAAAAAAAAAAAAAATACCTTTGCGCATCCAAAGTTCATGAACTTTAGACGCGCAAAGGTATATATATATATTTTTAAAAACTACAATTAGCGTCCAAAGTTTGAACTTTGGACGCGAATTGTAGTTTTGCGTCTCCTACATACGCGCGTATTAGCAACTTTGGACGCGAATGATTGTTTCTGTACTAGTGCGCTACATGTTTTCTGAAAAAAATAACATGTCAACATCTTCATAGATCATAATTTGGGAGCATTCTAAGAATTGAACTCGGGACCTCTCACACCCTAAGTGAGAATCATACCACTAGACCAAATGCCTAACAATTAATTGTCAAAATTAATATAAATGTGGTATAAATTAATTTATGTGAAAATAAACAATTAAATTTATAATTAGTGAAATTTGAATGGTACAATAAAATTCATAATTAATTTATTAATTAAGATTTGAGTTTATTTTTATATTGATATTTAAATTTATTTATTTATGTGGGATTTACAATGATATATTTTTTTTGAAATTATTTATATATTAGGAATCGTTATTAGTAACATGTTATAAAAAGAAAGAATGTTATTTTCCCTCCTAAATTTATCTCCCAACTATTGTATCTCCTTGGCAATGTCAAAGTCATTAATTTTTTTTTTAATTGCTAACAAAAAATCATTAAAATATATAGGTTTTGTAAAAATGAACTATTGGTTCTTTGTGTTTCAGTAGGTTGAGAAAGTATATGAACAGATACTACAATGTAATAGAGCCAGTAACTTTCAAAAAAAGTGAATTATAGATAATAAAATATTCACACATTTTAAAAGGCAATAATTAAATATCGATCTTACCATCACAATCATGCTCCTGCATATATTTGAAATTTGATTATAATAAGTGCTAAATTGTACTACTTTTGTGGTGCATTAATTGGTCAATTTTGGACTAGAATTTCTTTAATTATGTTTAAAGTGATCAATATTATGTGATAAATTGCGTAGGAGGAGCTAATTGTGACCAATATCTTGTTTTGAAGGCAAAAATGACCAAATACAATGCAAATTGGATTCAAAGTGATCAAATTGTGATGAAGGCCGGATGATGAGCCATCACGCACACTATGTCATGCACGCACGTGAACCAGATCGTGAAATAATCTTCTGCGAGTCATCTCTGTTATCACAAGCTATGTCACGTCGTGAGAGGGACTTGTGATAGCAAAACACTACTATCACGACCCTCATCACGATTTGCCGGAGCTCGTGAAAGAAGCTTAGCTTATGCGTGTCGTTTATGCTGTTGCACTATGAGTCATAATGTGAAGCCGCTCATGATAAGTGAAGTTCAACAAGTTCATCGACACTGCCACGAGGCCTATCACACCATGACAGGCCTCGTGATGGTGCCTGATAGGCTAACTATCAATAAGAGTACTTCGAAATCACTAGGGGAGGAGACATTTGACTTGATATTAGACTAGACTAGCATTAGGGTAGATCTAGATAATTTCCATCCGTGCTCTTAGTTCTTAGAAGTTAGAACTCTACACTTCGATATACAATTTACTTTTCAATTGTAATTTCAATTTCAAGCATTAGTTAGATTCAAGTTCCATTTCTAATTTTGAAGCAAGGATTGAAGATTCATCTCCAATTAGATAAACTCATTCCAATTTCATTTCAATGCAATTTTGCTTATTGCCTTGTTAATTTAATCTATTACTTTGTGATTGTTATGTAATTCTTCTTTGATCTTGAATCTATTGTTATTTCTATTAGGGATAAGGGTCAAATAGACCCTTCAACTACAAGCCAAAGTGCGATTAGCCCCATAAACTAACAAAAGCTCCAATTAGACAATTAATCTCTTTATTTGTATACAATTAAGTCCATAACTTCTTAAAACTGTGCAATTAGCTCAATTTGCAGGTAAACATAAGGTAATAACAGGTAAAATTATTATTTATTTTTAAATATTAAACAAAAAACCTTCTCCGTCCAGTTGGACGTACGGAGAAGCCATGGCTAGGCTTCTCTGTCCAACTGGACGGAGAAGCCATGGCCTGGTTCTTCGTCCAAGCGTCCAGTTAGATGGAGAAGCCATAACCCGCTTCTCCGTCCAATTGGGCGGAGAGTTGGCCTCTTTTTCTTTTCTTTTTTTTTTTAAAAAAAAATAAAACTTATTTTTAATGTTTTACACAACATTAAAAATGAGAAAAGAAATTTTGAAAAGGCTACAAGATTAGCTTACAAGAATTCAAATTTGATATTGTCTTTTTCCAACAGACAAATTCACAAACACCTATATAAGGATGAAGATTTGAAGATTGAAGACAGAGCTCTGAACGCACAAGTGCTACATACGAAATATTCAAGAGAAAATTACTCAAGTGATACAGTACGTGCTTACAAAGAAAAATCATGAGTGCTAAATCTTCATCAATTGAAAGACTTGCTACATATTGAAGAATCTATCCAAGAAGCTAAGTCTCAAAGTGGGAAACAAAGAAAACTTGTTTTGCTACAAACAAGTGGTTTCCCTACGGAAGTGTAGGAAGACGATTGTCACAAGGAGTTGTGAAATCTTGGTTGCATTTCTACCGAAGTGTAGAAAGGGAGCAAAGTAACACAGAGTTGTGAAATCCTTGTTGCAGTGCCGGAAGCACTAGGTTGAGGCGTGATTAGTGTGGGCTTGGTGATCAAAGCACTAGATCACGAAAATTCATTGTATCTTGTAACCAAGGAGTGGTGGATAAAGTGAATTCCTCTTGGAGATAGGAGAAGACTGGAGTAGGAGAATTACATCACCTCCGAACCACTATATATCCTTCTGTTCTTTACTTCTTTATTTATTTACTCTTGCATGCTTGCGTTACACGTGATATATGTTGAAAAAAATAGCTTAAAATGGAAAAAAATGACGTGTTAAGTGGCTATTTTGTGGTACAATTATCAATGGGGGTTCACTTCCGAATTGAGTCGGGTCAAAGTGGATTTGGGTTCTTCGTAATGAGACGAAGAGATTAATATATTGTACGTAGGGATGGGAATAGGCCAGGCCCCTTGTAGGGGCCTATATCCTGGCCTAATTAAAGCCTAGTTAGGCCTAGCTCGTTTAGTAAAAAGGCCAGGCTTGAGCTAATTTTAAAGCCTATTAAACTAAACAGGCCAGGCCTCTCTCTCTCTCTCTCTCTCTCTCTCTCTCTCTCTCTCTCTCTCTCTCTCTATATATATATATATATATATATATATATATATATATATATATATATATATATATATATATATATATGTAATACTTTTATATTTACAATATAACCCCATATAATTACCAAACCCTAATCCTTCACCTCCAAAATCTCATTCTAAATTATGATTCAACTATAAACACTGCTGTTAATCCTGCTATAATTGATTTTATTGTGTAATTTTTTAATTAACTGTTCTTACTATAATAATATTTAATGAAATATCGCAACTTAATTATGTGAGTTGATTGTTAATTATTTATAATATTATATAGAATAACAAACAATAATACAATTGAAATTATTTCTAAACAAGTTAACGAGCATGCTGAAGTCGTGACTTATTTTATTTTATATTTTAATGCTATTATGTTTGCATTGTGGTGATATACTTATGTAATTATGTATTAGTTTTGTATTAGGTACATTTCTTATATTATTTAGATATACTAAAGTTTTTAAAAAGTCTTAACATGTAGGCTTAAATTGGCTCAAGGTAGGACATACATTGAAGCATTTTTAATGACCTAAATATTAAACAGGCTTTTAAAAAGGCTTCAGGCCAGGCCAGGCTAATTGCAGGCTCAGGCTTGAGCCTAACAAAAAGCCTACATACAGGCTCAGGCCCAGGCCTAGGCTTTAGATTTTCGTAACAGGCCCAGGCCTAATTTTCCAAAGCTCGACTCGGCTCGGCCTATTTCCACCCCTAATTGTACGCTCAAAACGGATAATGAGTGATTAGGATATTGATTCTCAAAGTAGACCCATTAAGTTGGAAAAATGAAGGGAAAAGTGAAGCTTTTGTCCCACATTGGTAATGGGAAGAGGATTTGCCCCACTATTTATACAAGAGCTCTTTTAAATTAAGCTTATTAAATTGTATAGCATAGAGGCTATCTCTTGGGGGTGGGGGTGGGGGGTGTGTGCAAGAGGATAAGCTCGTGTGCGCTGGCCTTCATGATGCCTGTACAGTTCATCCCAGAATTAATTCTCAGGTTAATGGTGCTGTTACATGGGTGTTTTTATGTCATTTTTGAATGATATTGAATTCCTTCACCCCTATATGAATGATATTGAATTCCTTCACCCCTATATAAGAGAGGGTAGAGCAGTAGAATTTTAAAACAATATAGAAAAATCATATTTTCGAGCCTCAAAACTCTCTGCTTCTACTCTCCTTCACCCCTATATGAATGATATTGAATTCCTTCACCCCTATATAAGAGAGGGTAGAGCAGTAGAATTTTAAAACAATATAGAAAAATCATATTTTTCAGCCTCAAAACTCTCTGCTTCTACTCTCTTCTTAGCCTAATTGTGTTTATCCCGTTGCTCTAGTTCGCCGAATTCCTTGTTTGGGTGCTCAAACATTGAATTGTAACAAGTTTTATCTTGGGAAGCCTAGGTTACAACGCTCCTAGCACTTGTGGGAGGTAGCAAATAAGGTTATAATAAAAGAGTGATCGCTCGACTCATGCTAAAAACCCTACACCAAACACGAACCTATCTCTTCATCTTTCCTTCCCTTTTTCTACACAAAATAATAATCCTTATTTTGTAGAATTATTTTTCGGTTTTACCAATGGCTAACCAACAATATACACTTGACACAATCACAATACTTAGTTTAACATTCCTCTGTGCATAAAACTCTACCAATTGGTTAAGGGTTTTGTTTTATTTATTGGCATAGCAATTCGTATTTGGCGAAATTGGTGTAAAAGCCTATTTACCCCCCCCCCCCCCCCCCTAGACTTTTATCTTTACAATGGAGATGAGTTTAAAACCAATGAGGTAAGGAATTCATGTGTATACCACTTCAGTGGTCAAACGAAATCATGAAAAGATTTACACTAAACTCATGACAAAAGTGGTCATTACATACTTTGTAGCCTCTAAAAGGTGGTCTATATTGGGGTAGACTTGACATAGTTATAGTCTATATTGAGGAAGACTTGACGAGTTTTAATTTTGAATATCTATATGGAGATAGATTTGATGGCTTTGAAGGTCTATATTGAAATAGACTTGACACGAGATTCATGAGAAATCAAGATAGAGTTTGATTCTCGTAGAATCTAAAGCTGTAAGTGTTGATGTGTGCATTACAATTCAAAATCTATCTAACCAATGAGTTCTAGATCCATATCACTCGTGGTAAGGTAATTATTTAATGTCACTACGTATTAGTTCAAGATTCCAATTACGGCTCAAACTTGTCTTTCCAGCCTTCTCTTACATTTTGTGGGGGATTGTTGGGAAGAAAGAAATGAAAAAAAAAATCAAAGAAATTAAAGGCTTGGTGCTCATTTAAATATGGCTCGACTTCACTTGTATTATGCAAGATGTACAAATGTACTTGCTCAATATCTTCACAAGGCATACTGTCTACTTTGCGTTCTCGAGTACCTTTCCCAGCACTTCTTCCTTCATGTCGATACTTAGAAAGACCAATAGCTTCTAACCCCGCCAAATATTCAGTAAAAAATTCAGTTACTTCCTCAGCAATATAGCTTTCAACAATAGATGCTTCTGGTCGATATTGGTTCCTCACATAACCTTTTAAGACTTTCATGTACCGTTCAAATAGGCACATCCACCTCAAATAAGCAGGACTGCACTGTCTGATCTCTTGCACCAGATGTACAACCAAATGAACCATGACATCAAAAAATGACGGTGGAAAATACATCTCCAGCTGACACAATGTAACAATAATGCCATTTTGCAATTCATCTAGTTTGTCTGGATCAATCACATTTCCACAGATAGCATTGAAAAAGAAATAAAACCTTATAATAATATATCTCAACTTTTTTGGCAATATACCTCTAACAGCCACTGAAATAGTTGCTGCATTAAGGCATGACAATCATGAGATTTCAATCCCACCAATTTTAAATCTTGCATATTCACAAGTGTTCTAATATTTGATGAGTACCATTGTGGTACCTTGACTCCACGTAAACACTCACAAAAAACTTATTTTCTCATTTCTTGATAAAGTATGAGCAGCTGGAGGCAAATATGTCTTCTATCCCCTTGGCGTGTAGCTAATGTAGCTCGTATGTTCATTTCAATCAAGTCTAATCTAGCATTGAGTCCATCTTTAGTCTGACCTTTTATATCTAAAAGAGTTCCAACAAGACTATCACACACATTTTTCTCCACATGCATCACATCAATTCTATGTCTCACATCTAATGTCTTCCAATATGGAAGATCAAAAAATATGGGTTTCTTTTTCCATGGACTCTTTTCATTTGGAGGTATCTCAACATTAGCTCTTGACCTCTTACCTCTTTGAGATTTAAGCTTTTGAGTTTTACCAAAAGTAACATTTATACTTTTACACGTTCATAAACTTCAATCCCAGTTAGTGGTTGTGAAGCATCTGTATAGTCTTGTTGCCCATTGAAAGCCTTTTTTAATCTCCTGTAAGGGTGAACTCTATCAAGAAACCTCCGGTGACCCAAGTAGACTGTCTTTCTGTCATGGACAAGTTGATAATAACATGTATTATCTTCACATATAGGGCATGCCTTATGTCCTTTGACACTATACCCAGCCAGGTTTCCATAAGTTGGAAAGTCATTGATTGTGCAAAAAAGCATAGCATGCAACTTAAAATTCTCTTTCCGGTAGGCATCAAACACTAACACACCTTCATCCCACAATTTTTTCAAGTCCTCAATCAAAGGTGCCAAAAATACATCTATATCATTACCGGGTTGTTATGGGCCAGAAATCATCAAGGACAATAATATATATTTGCGTTTCATACACAACCAAGGAGGTAGATTATAAATCACTAACATAACTGGCCACGAGCTATGCTTGCTACTTAGGTTCCCGTGAGGGTTTATACTATTAGTACAAAGTCCAAGTCTAAGATTTCTCGACTCATTGCCAAATTCAGGAAAAGCATTATCAAAGATTTTCCATTGAGTAGAATCAGCTGGGTGTCGAAGCTTGCCATCAGAAATTTTTTGATTTGCATGCCATGTTAAGTTTTTCGCGTCGCTTAGATTTGCAAACATATGCTTAAATCTTGGAAGAATTGGGAGATACCACATAACTTTAGCTGGTGGCCCTTTCGAACTTGCCTTACCAACAATATGCTCTCTTATTTGGTACCGAGATGCCCCACAGATTGGACATGCATTCAATTCTTTGTAATCATTCCTAAACAATATGCAATCGTTAGGACAAGCATGTATCTTTTCATACTCCATACCCATGGGACACATAATCTTCTTGGCATCATATGTACTCTTCGGGAGTCCATTATCTTCTGGAAGCATATCATTTATTAAATCAAGTAAAGCAGTAAAGCTCTTGTCGCTCCATCAATTCCCAGCTTTTAAGTTGAATAATTTCAAAACAGCAGATAAGCGAGTATATTTATTACACCCGGGCCATAAAGGCTGTTTTGAATCATTTAATAATTCATCCAACTCATTTGATCGATTTGTGAACTCTTCTCCAACATCACGGAACGTTTCGTCCAATCTATCTTCAGACTCATCATCTTCATTTGCTTCGTTGTCAACATACATGTTAGATGTACTAGTCTCTCTTCCTCCTTCACCGTGCCATATCCATTTTGTATAATTTAGATTAATTCCATCACAAATTAGATGATCATATATGTCATTTGCACTTAATAGTTTTAGATTACAACACTTCTTACAAGGACACCAAAACATCGCATCATTTTTTGGAAGATGACGTTTTGCAAACTCTATAAATTCTCTAACTCCGGCTTCATATTCCATACTCAACCGAGAAGCATTCATCCAACTTTTATCCATCACAAGTCAATCTAGGATAATATTAATTCTAATTAAACTTTTGTTAACATTGATTCAAAAAATATCTAAAATAATTGTTGTGGTGAGCATATACTAGTTATTAGTAGTATTAGTTTTTCAGTACACTAAGTAACAAGCAAGTTGTGCAGCCTAATGTAAAAGTCTAGCTAGCTCTAAAATGCAAATATATTTACTAAAATTCGAAATAAATCAATAATAATTTCAAATATAATACAAATAAATCAATAATAATTAAAAATATATACAAATAAACCTTTAAATGCAAATATATTTATTAAAATTCGAAATAAATTAATAATAATTTCAAATATATACAATAAACACTAAAATGCAAATATATTTACTAAAATTCTAAATAAATCAATAATAATTACAAATATATACAAATAAACCCTAAAATGCAAATATATTTACTAAAATTTGAAATAAATTAATAATAATTTCAAATATATACCAATAAACACTAAAATGTAAATATATTTACTAAAATTCGAAATAAATCAATAATAATTACAAATATATACAAATAAATCCTAAAATGCAAATATATTTACTAAAATTCGAAATAAATTAATAATAATTACAAATATAATACAAATAAACCCTAAAATGAAAATATATTTATCAAAATTCGAAATAAATCAATAATAATTACAAATATAATACAAATAAACCCTAAAATATAATTATATTTACTAAAATTCGAATTAATTAATAATAATTACAAATATAATACAAACAAACCCTAAAATATAATGGGGTGCAGCGGACGGCGGGGAGGCTGGGCAGCGCGTCTGTATGTGGCGGAGCGGTGGCGGCGGCAGTGTGATGCAGCGACGAAGAGGCGACGGTGTGGGGGTGGGAGATGGCGAAGGCGGAGAAACGACGTGGCGGAGCGAGGAGTGGTGTGGCGTTAGAGGTGGCGATGGCGAAGAGAGGAAGGCGTTGGCTATGGCGATGGCGACGCGAAGAGAGTGGTGAGGAATGACTGAAATTCAAAAGGCAGATCTGTTTTAATAAATATATAACGTCGGCTAATAACAATTAGCCGACGTTATATCTAAACAGTTTTTAAAAAATGATAATAAAAAACCCTACGACGTCGGCTAAATAGTTAGGCAACGTCATATCATATTTATTTCTTTTATTTATTTTTTATTTTTTAGTATATAACGTCGGCTAATAACGTTTAGCCGACGTTATATCTAAACAATTTTTTTTAAAAAAAAATAAAAATAAATCCTACGACATCGGCCAGATAGATACCCGACGTCGTAGGGTATTTATTTCTTTTATTTTTTTATTTTTTATTTATAACATCGACTATTTATTAATAGCCAGACGTTATAAATTTAATAAATAAAAAAAATAATTAAAAAGTCTTTAACGTCGGTTATGTATATAGCCGACATTAAAGGCCCGACGTTGTATGTGAATTCTGTAGTAGTGTGTTGATCCTATTTCTCCGGATCATGCTTCTTGTCTGTAGTTTTCCTAAAGTCAAATACATGCCCACATACAAACCTATGATCCACTTCCTTCGTTTTGATTTGTGGCCAGAATAAGAGAAGCAGTTGGACTCATACAGTATATAATAAGCTCCCCTAGTCTATCCAAAGAGATGGAATACATAGCTATTACAGAGCTTCTTTCTTCTCCATTCATTCATTTTCATTGTCTGAGCATTATAGCATTCTGTGTTGCCTGTCGAGAGCGAAAGCGTGCTGACGTCGTTACTGGAAAATTAATGGTAGCGTTTCAGGAACACGACACAAACTTCTTAAATTAGCTTTCTTCTCCAATTCTACATTCGAATTTCCAACTTTGCTTTGACATTGTTTTAACACGTCTTTCAACACGTATTACCCAACAGATCTATCTTATAATGTCGATCATGGGGCATGATATAGTTCGGCCACATTTCTTCAAATATAACCAAACCAATCTAGACTCAATATAATAGTTACAACTTGGACTAAGTCGCATGTTGCTACATACACCCAACACATTCCTTTTTATTCCTACTGATTTTTTTTTTCAACTTAAATTTATTATTTTTTCTACAAATAAAATTAATGTATAAAAATTATATTATTTAAAAAACTTTACTTGAAATCTTTTAATGATACCTATATTGATATTCTTTTAAAAGAAAAAAATTTATAAATAAGTAAAGTCATTATTTTAGTGTAATATTTATATACATTTAAGCATTGTTTATATGAACATATAGAAGTTAAGAAACATTGTAAACCAACTACAAATGAATAAAAATAAATATGTTGTACATGTAATTTACTATTTATGCATATTAAGGTAATAAGGTTTAATTTTATGATCATATAGAACACATATTATAAATATAATACATGATAAATGTTATTAAATATGATACATATCTAATATATCTTTGTTTTTTGAAGAGACACATCTAATGTACTTTTATGTACAATAAGTTTTGTTACATGAACATATAGAAAGAATCTTATAAATCTACTATAGAGTGAATGAAAATAAATGTAAAGTACTTGTAGTTAAGTGTTTATGTATATTAATGTTTAGATTTATGATAATATAGAACAAATATTATGAACATAGTACAAGATGTTATTAAACATAATGTGTCTCTAGTGTAATGTTTATGTACATTGAGCTTTGTTTTAATGAAATATATATAAAATAAATATTATGAACTTACTACTGAGTGAATATAAATAGATACAATGTACCAGTAATTTAATGTTTGTGTACATTAAGATTTAGGTTTATGATCATATAAAATAAATATTATGAACATATATAATACTTGATAATATTATTAAATATTAATCCGATACACTAGTTAACGCTCATTATAAAACGACTTTCTTTAGAACTTATTTATTATGCAATGTGTACAATATAATAATGGCAAATTATTGCGTGGACACAGTCTTGTGTGGAGTCTGTACTGTGCACCATAACAAAAAGTACATTTTTAATATATATGTTAAATGTATATTATTGGCAAATTATTTTGTGGACCATGGTTCACACAATGTTGTGTAGACCATAACAAGAAGTACATTTTTAATATACTAAATATACATTATTTATGTACTGAATGTACATTATACAAAATAATGTATTTTCAGTACTCAAATAATGTACATTTTCTGAATATAATATACATTTTTAATATACTAAATATACATTATTTTTATACTGAATATACATTATTTTACAATATACAAAATATGATCTACACAACTTGTATGGATCATGGTCCATACAATAATGATTGTATAATTATCCTTTGGACTAAGGCATTTTGGCCTTTCTTGAGTTTCTTCATTAAGCAACATTTCATTTTGGGCCTTGGATCATTCATCCAATTATCCCATCACTCCATGTCCATGAAAATTTTACTGCCAGTATATTCCGAAACATGAAGTTTGAATTTCAAACGGACATAATTTCTAGGAAAACGTTATTTTCATAATATATACTCCGTAGCACCTAATCCTCTAATCATCTAATACGTGACAAAAACTGGGCAAGGGCCAGTGTATGCAGCTTTTGATGAAAAGAGGTGTACAGTGACCTAAAAAGGGAGAAAAGTGAGGGTCCAATTTCTAATACAGCCAAGAAACATGATGGGAACCCCACAGACTAGACTTGCCATGCTAAGGGGAAATGACATACATATATAAATGCACATGGCAAGGGGGACAGTTATCACATGTTACAAACATATATGGAGGGTTTTCTTCACTTTTCTTTGCATTGTTTCCTGCATTCATGCCAAGTCTCTGTCTATTCACTCTATTCCCTATCCTATCCACTACTTCACTTTACCTACCAAAATCAGCATTAATTTTAATTTCATTTGGAGCATACTAATTAAACTTTCTTAATCTTTCTGCTAATCTTATCTAAACCCATGGAGATGATATAATTTTATTTCTACTAGCAAATATAATTAATTCAACCATCGCAGTATTTTGTTATTATTAGAGAAAAGGGTCAAATAGACCCCTAAACATTACCCTAAAGGTCAATTAGCCCCCTAAACTTTATAAAAGGTCAATTAAACACTCAAACATGCTAAATTTGGTCAATGAAGCCCAAAAACTGGTAAATGACCTGTTTTTACCAGTCATTTTAATTCCGGCGACGAAATCCGGCCACCGGCGAATTTTTCCGGCGGCCGGCGAATTAATTTTCCGGCCGTCCGGTCGTCTTCCACCGGAGAAGACGACCGGACGGCCGCCTTCTCCAGCCTTCTCCAGTGGAGAAGACGACCAGATCTGGTCGTCTTCTCCAATGGAGAAGACGTCCGTCTGGTCGTCTTCTCCATTGGAGAAGATGACCAGATCTGGTCATCTTCTCCAATGGAGAAGACGACCAGATCTGGTCGTCTTCTCCACTGGAGAAGGCGGCAGACGGCCGCCTGCCGCCTTCTCCATTGGAGAAGGCAGCCGTCCGGTCGTCTTCTCCGGTGGAAGACGACCGGACGGCCAGAAAATTAATTCGTCGGCCGCCGGAAAAATTCGCCGGTGGCCGGAATTCGTCACCGGTGGCCGGATTTCGTCGCCGGAATTAAAATGACCGGTAAAAACAGGTCATTTACCGATTTTTGGGCTTCATTGACCAAATTTAGCATGTTTGAGTGTTTAATTGACATTTTTTAAAGTTTAGGGGGCTAATTGACCTTTAGGGTAATGTTTAGGGGTCTATTTGACCCTTTTCTCTTATTATTATATTTTTTTATTTAAAGTTGAGGGTTTACACATATTCGATCAATAGTTACAATATTCTTTAAATTTTGTTAGTGTTTAGTAATGCAAACCCTAAATTTTGTTAGTGTATAATAATGCAAACCCTATTACTCTTATTAAATTACTATAGTAGTTTTTTCTTTACGTGCTTTGCACGAATGAAATAATGCCCAATGATTATTATTAAATAAGTACTTTAAAGTATAAATAAATGTTGAATTTGTTTATTTAAATTGGTAATTTAAAGTGTATAAATGCAAAGATAATATATGAGAGCTGGATTGATTATAAATGTCACTAAAATAAGTGTTTGCAACTTTGTAATAGCGCTAGCTTAAATATTTAGCCTAAAAGCGATAGTCTAAATAAATACCACTTTCAGTTTAAATTTCTCTAATTATTCTTCCCAAAAGGTTGAATCCCCAACAAATTTGTCTAATTATTCTTAATTCTCCTTTTGGTAGCATTGTCGTTGTCTTTTATCTTCCGTACATGTCTTTTTTTTTATAGGTACTGTGTCATGTGCAATTGGGTTACTGGTGGTAGCATAGAGGAATTCATCATGCAGTGAGATTATGGTGTAGGAAGCTTTAGATTTTCCTTGCAGTGTATATAACTGGAATCTTAGTTGTACTATGAACTCTTTACCTTACAAGCACATGTTGATATTTGGTAGTGATAGTTTTTTCTCTACATGTTTCATGTGTTGTGAAATGTGTGTCATAGGTTATCATGTGAAAGTATTGAACAAAATATTAATATTTATTATATTTGTATAAATTACTTCGTAAATAAATATATATATATAACATATTTGGTATTATAACTTTGATATTTAATTACAAGATAATGTCTCTTCAAAAAAAAATTAAGAAATAATAATGTAAAAATAAGACAATGGACAATATAGTGAATATAATAAATCAATAAATTTGAAGGTAAGGAATCTTTGAATAGTAGAAAATAAAGATAATATAAATAATGAAATTATCTCTTTTTAAATTTTTTATAATGAATAATTTTTTAAATAAATGCATTATAGACATCTAAATCTAAATTAATTAAATGTATATGTATTATTTTGTGTTGTAGCTACTAATTTTTTTAATTGAATAAGATTAATAAAGTGACATACATACTTTTCATCCACAATAATGAAATCATTAATTTTTTTAATTTTTATTTGTTGTTGAAATAAATTGTTTTGAGAGTTTGCCAATGACAATTGCTACAATTGTTGTCAATAGAGGATGATAATAAATAATTCAAAATATATGGTTACAATAGATATTGTAATGATATAGTAATAATTAACTTACAAATTTCTTTAGAAGTTTTCATGCATTGATAAAACTATGATGTGTAAATTTGTTCAATTAAAGCTAGTGGGATGTCAACATTGTCAATTATTTGGAAAATAGTCTTACTGTTATAGAGTCCGTGTAATTGTATTTATGATCAACAACTTTGTAGTTAGGTCTCGCATATCTGACAATGATGTAAGAACAATTTTGTCAATTTGATACAAAAATAATAGTATAATATTTATAAAGTAATATACAATTGTACCATTATAAAAACACATACAAAAAAAATATTAATACCATAATGAACCAAATCATTCAAATAATACAAAAGCATAATTGAAATATTAATGTTATAAATAATCAAGAGAAGATTAATTAAACGAAAAAAAAAAAAAAAGAAACTTAACTTAAATTTTTTTTTAATTCAAGAAAACCAAATGATTTTCAAAGTTCCTAATTTATATCTTTAATGCTCAACTTTGAATGGTATGTATTTAGTCGGGCTAATTATTTGACAAAATTTTATGTCAAATTTTATATTATATATTTTAACATATTCGTAATATATGTTTAAAAAGTATGCCATCTTTAATTGGGTTATGGTTCGAACCTAAGACCTTTCTTATAGAAATTAATAAGTTAAGAATAATAAATAGTTAACGGAATATTCCATTACCAAAGTTTATACTAACGGAATTTAGAGTTATTTATGGGAGAAAATAATATAGTAGAGGGTAAATATGGAAAATCATTAAAAAAAATACTAAAATCAAAATAATATGAACCATTCATTTTAAGAAACTATTATACATATATTTTTTTTTTCAGTTAAGGGCCTAACATTATTGGCTCTTATTAGAATTGTATATATATATTGTAGATGTAGAAATAAATTAGTGACTACAACCCAAAATAATACATATACATTTTTTTTAATTTAAAATTAAGTGTCTACAACACCTTTATTTAAAAACAAACTTATTCATTATCAATAAATTAAATAACAGTTGAGAAATAATTTTATTAGTTATATTGTACAGAAACCCCATTCAACGCACTGACTCGTGGACCCAAAATTGCTTCCAAATTGGGTGGCTTGTAACACAAAACGGCCCATGAGTTAACGACCGTTCTTCTTTTTTTCTTTATGATATGAATGCTGCTCAAAGAAATAAATTTCCTGTCGAAAAATGATGAGAAAATTTAACAAAAGGGCATACATACCCCTCGGTTGTTATAGTGTGACTGTATGGATAATGGTTCCAAAACACTGTTGTTTCTTTAAGTAAATAACGGGCGGTCGTTACATTTTAACAAATTTCGTAATTTTTGTGTGTTTATAACAAAATAAAATTATTGTGTATCTAAAATAAAATTGTCGATTTTTTTAAAAAAAATATTTAAATAAATAAAATTGTCTTGCATATTGTGTTTATATTATCAAATAAAACTATAATTGAATTGAAATGATACTTTAGTTGTGTTGAAATGAAACTGCAATATGTAATGTATAAAATGAAACTGAATAACATGTCTCACATATTGAGTGTATACTGTCAAATATAAGTGTAGTTGAATAGAAATGATACTTTTTTTAAGGGAGAAATGATACTTTAGTTTTGCCAAAATGAAACTACCGTATGTATAAAAAGGAACTGGATAATATGTCTCACATGTTGAGTGTATATTGTCAAATGAAACTATAGTTATAATAAAATGATACTGTAATTGTGTTGTAATAAAACTACAGTTTATATAAAATGAAATTCAATAACAGTTTCATATATTTGAGTATATATTGTCCAATGGAACCGTAGTTGAATTAAAATTATAATGTGGTAATGTTGTAATAAGACTACAGTGTGTACAAAATGAAATTCAATAACATGTCTCACTGTAATAAGACTATTGTATGTATAATATCGAATGAAACGGTAGTTGAAACAAAATTAATTAAACTCTAGTTGTGCTAAAATGAAACTATAATGTATATAAAATGAAATTAGATATATCATACAAAGCAAAACTAATTACACGAAACGGACGTCATTTCTTTTTATTAAATAAAACGGTACCGTTTTAAAAGGAGTAGAATTTTGAGAGTCTATGTAGTAGAACTCCAGGAAAAATTTACTCATACCCCTATATCTTAGGTCAAAACCAATCATTTAGTAGTATAGGTAGTATAGTACTGAACCATTAGCTATATTGAGTGGCGCCACATTGTCCTTGGACAATGACGCCCTCTTTTATGTGTTTTTTTCTTTTGTTATAATATTTTTAGTATCCTACTATTTAATAATCATAAATTTTACACAAGCATTGTACAAATGAGCTAATCCCTAATATTTAAATAAGTACTTAAAAGTATATTAATACAAGATTATATATTAAAAGTTCATATATATATATATATATATAATATATATATATATATATATATATATATATATATATATATATATATGTAATTGAATATTGAATTTGTTTATTTAAATAGGTTATTCAAAGAGTGAATTCCATTTTTGATCCTACTGTTATAAGGGCGTTTCCAATTTTAGTCCACCTTAATTTTTTTGTCACTTTATAACCACTATTATTGAATGTGTTTCACGTTTAGTCCCACCGTTAGTATTTCCATCAAGAGGCCGTGTTATCTAGGGGTATTTTGACATTTCTTATCATCCAAGACTATGTTTGACTAAAGAAATGAGAACATTAAACCTAAAACCTAAGAAACCTCGCCGGCCCATGTTGGAACGAACGAAATGATGTAGCTTTGGCTTCCCATTCTCGTTGTTCGAAGAGCCATCTTCGAATATCGGAGGAGGAGGACGAAGCGTCTGAATTAAAAGAGAAGAGACAAACATAAAAAGACCAAAATACCCTTTGATTATACGGCCTCTTGACGGAAATATTAACGGTGGACTAAAAGTGGAACACATTCAATAACAGTGGTTGTAAAGTGGCAAAAAAAATTAAAGTGGACTGAAATTGGAAACACCCCTATAACAGTAGGACCAAAAATGGAATTCACTCTAATTCAAATTATATGAATGTAAGATAATATATGATATTCATTATAATTATTGGCACTAAAATAAATGGTTGCAACTTTGTAAAATCGATAGTCTAGCTAAATACTTAGTCTAAAAACAACAGTCTAAATAAATATTACTTTTAACTTGAATTTCTCAAAGTCTTCTTAATTCTCTTTTGGGTAGCATTGTCATTGTCTTCATCTTTACTATTTGCCATCTTCTTTGTTGTTGGTAGTGTGTTATTTGCAAATGGGTTACTAGTGGTAACATAGATGGCAACGCCATGCAATGAGATAATGATGTAACAAGCTGTGGATTTGTCTTGTTGTGTATATGATTGATATCTTAGTTGTACTATGAAGTATGAACTCTTGATCTTGCAAGTGCATGTTGATATTTTACAGTGGTAGTTTTTTTTCCCTACATATTTCACGTGGGAGTATTAAATAAAATATTAATATTTATTATATTTGTAGAAGATTTATGAGTAGTATGTAACTCTTGTTCTATTTTTATAACTTTTTTACCTGACAGTAAAAACAATGACTCAGTATGTTGTCCGAATATTGATGCTGCAACGTGTCTAGTTTCATCAACAATTTCCACATCTATTTTGCCCCTGTTCATTTTCAAGTTCATATTTTAGAATTAGTATGAATGTGTAGTACATACTTGATTTTGTGTGTGCGCGCGCGCGCGTGTGTGTGTTTTTTTTTTTTAAAAAAAAAAATTTATTGAATTGATACTAACGTTGGAGTTAAATTGTTTATCATTTTGTGCATAAACCTTTTTAAAATAGTGGTTACATCCTATATACCCAAGTGTTTTTGTTGTCAAGGTTGATGTTGATTTTGCCTTTAATCTAAGCAAGTTGAGTTTAGAAGATGAATTGAATTGTAAATTTATATCAGTTCTTATATATTTAATGAATGCACAATAAGTATTTTACATACAATATCAATGAATGCAGCAATGATAGCTATTTTGAAATTTCTTCATTTTTTAGAGTTGCCAAATTGATTGGAGCATTGTAGTATGATATTGGCATCTTTTCAATGCGTCAAGTGTGTCACGATGTTCTATTTCCCTACATTGACATTTTTAATATTGAGTTTTAAATATAACTACGTAAGATAATGATCTAATTAACATTTACATATTATTATCAACATAAAATCATACCTGATGTGGTAAATACGGTGATTCCAACAAATACGTAGAAGTATTGAGGTCGGATCTTAAGTGAATCCTTCTCTAGTCGATCTACTTGTTGGTTTAAGTTTTAAGCTTGGATGATGACGTAAGGTCAGAGGGTCCTGAGCTTAATAAGGTTAAGTGGAAGAGTACAAAAATCTCTTCCGCAAGCATTTAATGCAGTATTTATAGGAGGGTGAAGGGAGCACATGTCGGATAGCATGTACATCACATGGTGCCTATGCCCACAGGCAGGCCAGAGGCTATCTGATCCCTCCGCATGCACCAAGATTCCTGACTTCCTCGTTCTTGAGGTCACCGGGTTTGTACAAAAGAATAAGGCCACAGGCTCCATGTAGAGAGGGTCGGGTGATACTTCCCGACCTAAACTGGTCGGGGCGAACCTGGATGATAGTAGGTACTAATGCTAATCGCGCCTTGCTCAGTCTTACTATTTTGGTCTGGCCAAGGTCGGTAGTGCTCGGGAACGGTCCCTATCGATCAGCAACCAAACTGGATACGAAGTCAGTATGAGACTCACAAAGGGACGATACAACCGAGGAGTATTCTCTATCAGTACCAATCCTTTAAGTGTTTTGATCGGGGTTCATTCATTTGGTTCAACCATTGTTATTGAATGAGTTCTTATGGATAGAGAAATCCCAAGTTTAAGAAATAAGATTAGATAAGGTAGGTAGTAAAAATTTAAACATTTTAAATCATCTTAATAATGAAATACAATTTACCTTTAAAGTGAACAACTATGATGTATTCTGAAGATATTACAAGGTACTTTCCCGCTTCAATTTATTGGGTTATTTGAATATTATTTTTGTCAATAAATTCTCCACAAGTAGTTAATATCATTGGCTTCAAACTATTTTTTTTTATTGTTTTTCCACTATATTAATAAAATACTTGGTAAATAATTATATAACATTATTTTGTATTATAACTTTGATATTTAATTACAAGATAGTTTAAAAAGAAAACAATGGATAATGTAGTGAATATAATCTATTACTTAATTCGAATGTTAGGAATCTTTGCATTTCATAAAATAAAGACATGACCAAGAACTCAAGCCGTTCATCCCACATTCCCACTACTAGTTCATATCCTGGTACTTTGTTTTCGTTCATCGCTATTGGCCATTGAAATCCACCAGAACATAGGCACTAGCGGTTGGAAGATTGCTTGTAATGGATTCGCCTACTTTAAAGAAGATAAGACTGAGTGTGGCTGGTTTGTTTGGAGATGAACCAGCTGAAACCAAAACTAGATAAACTATGGACTGAGGTTGAGGCTGAGAATGGAAGAGGGACTGATTCTAGTAGAGAATTGAATATGAGCATATTCCAGTGTATTGCAGAATTCTAGTAGGGACTATTTACGCGATTTCCACGATATAGCAGCTCCGCACATAGTGAACACATATCCACTTGTTGAGCTGACATCATTACTGTCATTTACCCAGTTTGCATCACAAAACCCTTCCATCACTGCTAGGAATCCTGCATATTCAATACCCCAATACATTGTGCCTCTCAGGTACTGAAGCACTCGTTTCAGTGCATTCCAGTGTGTACCACTGGGGTTGTGAGTATATTGACTGAATTTATTCACTGCAAACGCAATATTAGGTCTAGTATAGTTCATTAAGAACATTAGACTCCTAATTATTTTTATATATTCTTCTTGAGACACACTATCCTCCAAGGTTTTTGATAGTTTGATACTCGGATCATAAAGGAGTTTTAGCCAGGGTTACATCATAACTATCAAACTTCTTCAATAGTTTATCTGTATAGTAGCTTTGTGACAAATTGTAACCTTTATAAGCTTTTGAAACCTTTTTCCCCAAGTATAACACCAGCTTCACCCAGATCGTTCGTATCAAACTTAGCACATAGACCTCTTTTGGTCTCATTAATAGGAATAATAGCTTCAATGTTTGAACTAAAAATCAGCACGTCATCTATATAGAGGCATATAATCACAATTTTAGACTCAATCTCTTTGGTATACAAGCAGGCATCTGACTGGTTAGCAGAGTAACCTAGTGTTATTAAGGTTTTATGAAATTTTTCATACCACTGCTTAGGAAGTTGTTTTAAACCATATAGAGATTTTTTTTAGTCTACATACCTTTCCTTCCTAACCAGGAACAACACATATAGGAAGTTGTTCCATGTAGATTTCTTCTTCTAGTCACCATTGAGGAATGTTGTTTTTACTTCCATTTGGTGAACTATCAACTTGTGTAAGGATGCTAAAGCAAACAGAACATGGTTGATTGCAATTTTTGTTACTGGTGAATATGTAGAAAATAATCTTCACCAAATCTATGTGTGTAGCCTTTGGCTACAAGCCTGACTTTAAATCTTTTAATAGACCCAAATGGTCTTAACTTCCTTTTGAAGATCCATTTACAGCCAATTGGTTTACACCTTTTAGGCAGGTTTACCAATTCCTATGTGATTGGAGTGTATGGAGTCCAGTTCACTTTAATTGCTTCCTTTCATAATGTGGAATCGACTGAGCACATAACATCTTCAAAGGATTTTGGTTATTCTCCTATCACTAATTGACATATGGACTGATCACATATTTCATTTATGTCTTTCAATTCGGTCATAAATGTTATGAAATCAGAACCAAAGATTTTCTCTATTCAAGGTCTTTTGCTCCTTCTAAGCTTATTAAAATTATTTGTAATACTAGACATATGAGGTAATACATGTTCATTTCTTTGAAAACTACTAGCAGATAAAATGTGAGAATTCTTTAAATGAAATATGTTTTCAAAGAATACAACATCTCTAGATTCACATATCGAACGGCTTTCTAAGCACATAAATTTATAAGCAGTGTTGTTTTCAACATACCCAAAAAATTTTGACATCTAAGATTTTAGGTCCTAGGTTGGGCCTTTTGAAGGACGGGAGTCCCAGATTTTCCAAGCACCCCCACACTTTAAAGTATTTGAGGTTAGGGCATGCCTTTCCACAATTCATATGGAGTTTTTTCAAACCCTTTATGGGGTACTCTATTCAATATGTGGTTTGCTGTTAAGACATCTTTTCCAAGATTCATATGGAGTTTTTTGCTGAAGGACGGGAGTCCCAGATTTTCCAAGCACCCCCACACTTTAAAGTATTTGAGGTTAGGGCATGCCTTTCCACAATTCATATGGAGTTTTTTCAAACCCTTTATGGGGTACTCTATTCAATATGTGGTTTGCTGTTAAGACATCTTCCCCCCCCCCCCCCCCCCCCCCCTTCTCCCCTCGACAAGGACTTTGGAACATGAAGAGATCAACATAGCATTAACCATTTCTTTGAGTGTTCGGTTTTTTATTTCAGCTATGCCATTTTGTTGGGGAGTATAAGGAGTAGTCACCTCATGAACAAACTTTTGAGAAAATTTGTTTCATATTCTTCTCCTCTATCAGAAAAAAAAAATTAATCTTTTTTATCTAATTGATTTTTTACTTCTAATTTAATAACCAAAAAAAAAAATTGTTCGGCTTCGTCTTTTGAACTCAAAAGATAAATTTTTGTAAATCGAGAGAATGATGATTTACAACAAAGAATGATTTTCTAGCAAATTTAGCTTCAGAACATGTTCCACATTCAGAATATGACACTACAAGAAATTTCACATTTAGTGACAACAAAAGTTGTCACCGAAAGTATCAATTTTGGTCACTATTGAAATTAGTGACCAATTTTTGAAGTCGGCACCTGTCGTCACTATATCCTCCGTCACTATTGTAGTAGTGACGACTTTTGAAAAGTTGTCACAATTACTCAGTACTTTTGTGACAATATTTACTTACACTAAAAGTACTATTTGAGTGATAACGATAGTTGTCACAATAACTGTATAATTTGAGACCAAATATGTTATTACAAAAAATTGATCTAGTGACAACTAAAATCGTTGCAATTAATTATTTTATTGTGACAACACTTTAGTCACAATAGTTGTACTTATTTGTGAGAATTGTTCTTGACGCAAAAATGATTATCAGTGACCAAAAAAGTTGTATCAATAATTACTTTGTTGTGACCATTACTTGGTCATAATTCTTTTTCCAAATAATACTAGCCAAATGCACAAAATATAAAATTATTTATTTCAAAATCTTGTCATAATTAAATGTTTTAATTTAATTATTATTTGAATAAAATAATTCATTCAACAAACTCGTCAAATTAAGACATATATATATATATAAAAAGACATCATTGTCTAACAAATATACTTAATTTGTAAGAAATACAACTGAATTCAAATAAAAATGTTTTAAAATAAAATGTCTTGATTATTCTTCAATTGAGGTAGTTGATGGAGATGCATTGCTTAGAATATTTGGAAGTCCTTGATTGCTTGCTAAGTGAGCAAAAATTTGCTTGATTTCAGCTTCTTGTGCGATTTCTTTAAATTTTACAACTTCTACTTCTAAATTCTTTTCACCCTTCTTTGAAGTTTTTATTTCTGCTTGAAAACAATTTCTCCTGGACTTTTGAAGTTATCCCTTTAAAACATAAACCACGTGCATAGCTTGACTTTCTTTGAGGTGCGCTGAAATCTTTTCTTTATTCTTCTCTCCATCTTCTTGAAGTTTATTCTGCAATTAAAATAAATATTAATAATTGAGTAAATTAATTTAACAAAGGTCACAACAAGAAATATATATATATATATATATATATATATATATATATATATATATATATATATATATATATATATATATATATATATGCGTGTGTGTGTGTGTCATTCAATAATAATAAAATAACTTTTCTATATATATACAAAATACATATGAAAGTGTATATATGTGTAAGTACAGAACATATAATAAATCAAACATTATACTCATTTTTTTTTAGCATAATACTTGTTCAATACTAAAAAATTATATATTTCAACTATTCTGAATGCAATTTATCTAGAAATGATTCATCATTCATACAACAAAATCAACCAACCAAAATTTCACATTTATGCATTTTTGACTAATACATCATACCAAAATTTTCAGATAACACTTGGTCATTTGATTCATAACTTTCAACCAATCCAAAATTCATTTAAAAAAAAAAAAAAAAAAACAAAGATAGGCAAAGTAAGATAAAGGACAACCACTTACTTGGAACAAATTCTTCCCAAATCTTTTTAATCTTTTAATGCCCTAAGTTCTCCTCCTTAGGCATGTGGATTGTTTCAACTCTTGAGAAGAATATGAGAAGATTTTTTTTTTTTTTTTTTTTTAGAATTTCGGAAATGAAGAGATGGGAAGAAGAGAGGATTTTTGTTTTTCTTTTGCTAGTAGAATCGGCCAAGGTAGGAAAAAATTAAAGAAGGAAGAGAATATCTATATTGATCATCATCCAACTCTAGTCAACTTAGTAATTAATGGAAAGAATAATTTTAGTTAATTACCTAAAAATTTCTCTCATATAAGAGCATACAATACACATCTATTAAGGTAATTACAACCAATATATATATATATATATATATATATATATATATATATATATATATATATACACTATACGTCACAGACACACATATATATATATATATGTATACTTAAATATTCCTTCCAATATATATATAGATACTACACGCCACACACCATAATTACCAAAATATAATATATATATATATATATATATATATATATATATATATATATTTATTTATTTATTTATTTATTTATTTTACTTACATACAAATAATATATGTACTACACATATAATACATAACTATATAAAATGTACATATATAATTATATGACCCAAAATGATATGTACAAAATTTATATTAGAATAATTATTTTGTATTTCAAAATATTACCCACATACTTATAATCAAACATTATAATTATACATACTTTATTCTGTATTTATTTATAACAATAATAATAGGATAATGATAATGTGATTTTAATTTTTTTAAGGCTGGATCAGAAAAAAAAATGAATGATCAATCGGAAAAATAAGAATTTAGAAGGGCTAAAAAAGAACCGGGTATCGCATTTACCATTCAAGGTTCTAATTTGGAAGATATATAATAATGACGTTATGGTATTGCAGACACCTGGTTTGGATGATGCAACTGTTGAAGTAAGCTCATCAAATGTTCATACCATGAGTATCAAAGAAGATGAAATTGATAGTGATGGAGATGCTTTTATTAATGATGATGATGAGATTCCTAACATCTGAAGATGAGGAAGGTGGTGATGATGATGATGATTGAGTACTATATGAATTTGTATTTATAACTTTTGAATTCTTTACTTTTTATATTTTGAGTTTGAAGTTTTCAAAAAAAAATATATATATTTTGAGTTTGAATGGTTAATTTTAATAAATCTTTTTGAAATATATTGTTGGTACTAAACATATACATCTTTATTTAAAAAAAAAAAATTTGATATGACAAATTAGTAAGATAAGTAATAGTGAACTTATCTGTCACATAAGAACGTTTAAAATGAGTGATTATAAAATGTATTTTCACAATTACATTCATTTCACACAATATCCAACTATTTAACTATAGTGACGAAGTCATTCTAACAATTAATTACTTGTCACAATTATAATAAATTAGTGACAAAAAAAAATTAACACAATTATTGTCACAATTTTGTAATTTTTGTTACGAAATTATAGAGCGTCACAAATATTATTGTAACAATTTCATCACAAAAAATAACAATATTAGTGACAACAATATTTCTTCTCACAATTGTTTCTCATTTCTAATGGTACAAATCAATTGTATTTTTATTGACAAAAAACATTGTCACGAATATATCAACAAGAGTGAACAACAACTATTTGTCACAAAAAGTACAAAAATTTGTGTCAACATTGTTTTTTGTCACAATTACATTCGTTCCCGCCATAATTATAATGCCGCCAAAATAAACATACATTTAGTGACAACAAATAGTGACAACGCATGTTACGACACAATTATTCTAGTAACAATGACAACTTATTCGTAACAAATACTTACTCATCACAATTACTATATTATCTGTGACAAAAAAAAAAGTTATCACAATTACACCACACAATAGTGTCGAATTATTTTTTTGGTCACAAAAAGTGTATTATTTGTGACTAAATTATGAAGTGCCACAAAAAAATTGTCACTAAATGTCTTTATTCTTGTAGTGTGAGTCACTTGATAGGTTTGGCAACAAATTCTTATTTTTCGATTTATTTAAACAATTTAAATCAACATGTCCTAGTCTACCATGCCAAACATTAACAGAGACACTGATATAAGCAGAAGATGAATCATCATTATTATTATTGTTTGAGCCATGCCAGTTTGGGATAAAATCATAAATGGTCAGAGTAGGACCCTTAGTGGCAAGGGGGAGGGGGATTTATAATAACAACATCTAACACCAAAAGTCCTCCACATAGATATCTCTTCCCTAGATTTTCCCCCAACGAGTCATGACTAGACGATCATACTCAAACACTAACTTAATTGCAGCCTTGCTAAGATTAAGTTTCTAAGGAGGGAAGGGACATATATCACATTTTGCAACAGTAATTTTTTCCTATAGTATAACATGAGTTCTACTTTCCCTCTATCTCTTACCTCAGAGACGCTGGAATTCCCCATGAATACTTGTTCTCCTTCATTGATAAGCTTGAACCCTTTGAACATATCTTTGTTGTTGCAGAAGTGGTGAGATGCTCCTATGTCTACTACCCATTCTTCTAGATCTCCAACCATGTTGATCTCGGTTATTACGGTTGCAATCACTTTAGAGTTCTCTGTGTTTTCCAGTAGATTAGATTGATTCATAAGCCCTTCATTACTTGAGTTTTGGTTGATAACCCCTTTGCGGTGATAACACTGGGCTGCACGGTGACCTTGTTTCCCACAGACAACATTCACCACTCCTTTTTTTTTTGGGATTTTTTTTTTGTTCTAAAAACGATTGTTGTTGTTGTAGTTGTTGTTGTTGCTGCTACTGTTTTTGGAATTTCTTTTATTGTTTTTATTTTGATAGCAGTTTTTGTCCTATCAAAATTGACACTTGTTTGTACGACGTTGGCCTTTATATTACCTGGAAGAATAGTAGACATGTGCATCAAGCAATTCTCCTTTTCTATGTTTAGGTGGTTAACCAACTGATGCAATGTGTAATCTTGTCTTTCATGCTTCATCTTATTCTAGAAAGTTTGACCATTACTCGGGCAACTTCTCAATTAATGCATCGGACAGAAAAACATCGTTTACCTAGTTTCCATCAGCCACCATTTCAGCATCTAAATTTTCGTACTCGTGCACTTGTTCAACTGCGGATTTGGAGACGGTCATTCTAAAACTCAACCAGCGTCCAACTGCATACTTTCTCCTTCTAGCATCACCAGTGCCGTATTTTTGTTATAGTAAGTTCCATATAGTTTTTCTAGACTTATGCGCAGAAAATATGTCAAATAATGAGTTGGTCAGTCATTGTAGTATTGTTGCTCATAATACTCTTTCATATTTGGTGTGTGCTTCCTGGGTTATAGCGGTTGCTTTTATTGTAGGCGTTTTGGGATCAGGCGTGGCGTCCAGAATGGTAACTTGCGATTCTGGCTGTGCAAGCAGTCGTATGAGTGTGTTCAGAAGATACCTAGTATTTTGTAGGATCGTCAATGACTACGTAGTGCAGGTCCTGAGCCTCAAGAAGCATTAACATTTTTGTAGACCACCTTCAGAAGTTGAGACCACTAGTTAAAGGTTTGATTGTGTTGAGGTCGACAACGTTCTTTCCAGAGCTTGATATTGTTATCTTCCAAGTAAAATGCTTTTTTAACTATTTGAAAAACGTAAGCTATAGAAGCTGGCAAGAGGATGAAAAATGTCGTACGTATACTTATGCGTACTGTTGTTGTAGGCTTGGTTCGTGTGAACGAAAGAAGGGAAAGAAAGGTTCTATTACATGTTAGTTACAACACTACCTTAAAAGCATTTTACAACCAGGGAATCATATGCTTTTAGCGGGCAAACACAGAACGACGAACCTGACATATTAATGCTTAAACTAGAAATGTAAAAGAGGAAGAAGAAGTGTGAATTACATCTACCAACGGAGGAAATGGATGTTTATATACTAAGCAATAAAACAGCACTCTCTATACCAACCAAAAAAAAAAAAAAAAATACCAACACCTCAAAAGCAAACCAAACTAGGTAGGCAACAACATGTCCATTATTCCCCTTTACTTCCTCTAATCTCCATAACTCTTCAAGACCCTTAGAAAGTGTTGAGCCTTATAAAGGAGGAAAATGTGAGTTAGGTAACCAATGTGGGATAACAAGTAAAGATAAAAATGCATTTCATCTTTAAATGTTTTCCCAACAACATCCTCAAACCCTCGTCAAGCCCAACAATTTCAGTCGTGAAACTATTTGTCCACCCAAATCTCAGAGTGAACATAAAGATCCAACTTCCACATGATCTCAAACCAACCTCCTAAGCTCGCTATTCTAGAATTACCTTTTCTACCTCTTTCAATGTTGAGGTTTAAAGTGTCCATTTCGAGACACCCAATTCACCCATATGATAGATTTTGAAAATATTTTTGTTAACAAGATAAGTTTCCATTTTCTCATCAAACTAGATAGCCTTTTTTATCACCTTTAAAGGCGTAACGAGCAAACCCTTAAAAATCTTATTGTTGTAAGTCTTTCAAATCTCTTATAACATGTAAGTAAATTTGGTGCCCCACCAATTATTATCCACGGACCATTCCTTCCCAAGACTTGTGACAACTCCCCACGTCTGTCACTCCACGTTGCACTCTTTCTACATTGGTGAGTAGACTGTTTTTAGCAAGCAACCCAATAACATGCACACCCTACCCATCGGTACATCTGATTTTCCAGACACACTCTAGGCCTTCTTTATCTGTGTTTCCATATTCAATAATTAAACCATCCATTTTATCACAATTTTTTTAGTAAGCTGTCTTGTCGTGTTGAGTCTCTAGAAGTGTAATGATCAACAATGCTAATCTTTAATTTAATTTCGCAAAATATTTTGATAGAAATGAGATTATTTTGGAGAGTTTTCTAAAAATAAATAAATAAATAAATAAAATAAAATAAAAAATAATTAGTTTCATCGAAACTTTAAAATGGCAAAGGAACTTGTTTTGTATATGTGACATAAGTTTAAGGTCAAATTACAAGTTAGATGTCAATCTCCACTAAAACATTTTTAGATGGGTGATATTTAAAAAAAATTTAGGTATTGTATCTTTATATATACCATTATTATTTGTTATTATGTATTTATTTATTAAATTGTTCATCAAATATGTAATCGTTGTACTCTGTATAATTTTAAGTTGATATGTCATTTTAACAATTTCGATCAATTTAACAAATTAATTTTCATAAAGACGATATGGATAAACAATTAATTAAATGACTGCAAAACACACTTTTGTGTGAGAGAGAACATCTCTATTATACAATTCAAACTCTTTAAAAGTAAAACTGCATGTATACCAGTGTGCGTAAACTCACATTTCTTTTCAATATTAGACATTCTACCCGTGTCTTCCCAAGTCAAATGGATATAGATTTTGAGAATCAAATTTCTTATTCACTTATTATTCATTTTAAGCATGTAATATATAAAACTAAACGTTTCACTTAGAAGAACTCGAATCCATTTTAACCTGACCTAAATCGATAATGGACTCCATTGAAAATTATATCACAAAATGATACTTCCTCTATCACATTTTACTTATCAAATCAACTCTTTTTTCTTTGCTTATTTTATTTAATATTTTTAAATTATTTTTAAATTTAATTTTTCATGTTTAACCTTACTTTAATGTAATTTCTAAATATCTAAATTTTATATACTAATATTAAACTTAATATTATGAGAAATTGAATTAAAAATAACTTACTTGAAAGCTCATTAACTAATTAGATATATAAAATGAGACAAAGATGCTAACTTTAAATGTTATTTTAAGCTTGATTTTTCAAAAAAAAAAAAAAAAAAAATCTTGATTTTTCAACAATGTACAATTTTGAAGAACATTTTACCTACCATATATGATATAACAACCGAAAAAAGATTTGATACTCTCACAAGTATGTATAATATAATAATAGTATAAGACCATCAAAAAGTATCCAACCCCCGGATTATTTCTAAATTAAATAATTAACCACTAAGATAATCGATCCATTATTAATGTAACTTAATTCCTAACACCATATAATAATATGCTCTATTATGCGTACATGACTTTTAGTTTAACATATTCCTAGAATAACAGCTGTCCAATCATTCGTTAATAATAATAATAATAATAATAATAATAATAATAATAATAATAATAAAATCACTACTTTTCTAATAATTAATTTATCCATTCTGTATGGTTGATGCAAATAACCTTTTATTTTTAGAAATCCCTCTCGAAAAAACACAAAAATCTCATTTAATTATCAGAGAGTGATTTTTTTCTTTTAATACTATCAACTCTATTATAAGGTAGTATCTGTTCAATATATTTTTTTCATCTATTATAGCTCATAGAATCAATACCACACCACTGAGAATTTGATCATATGATCTTCCCTCAAGGGGAGCCACAAAAAGTGAATTAATAACACTTGTATTTAAAAAAAAAAAAAAAAAAAACTTTGTATTCTGTGTAGGATATGCACAAGTAATTGGTCCCCAAATATTCCAACATATAGTAACGTTTGGGGGCAAATTATGCTGTGCATCAAAATGACGTCGTTTTGACTAAAAACGCGCGTCCCACTTTAAAGAAAATTCAGTTTTGATTTTCGGAAACAGCATTATATTGTGCATAATTTGAACTATATATCCAGAATGAATGAACTAAATATCCAGAATGCATGAACTAAATATCCAGAATGAATGAACTAAAAATCCAGAATGAATGAACTAAATATCCAGCATAAATGAAAAAAAAATTAGTTTCGATTTCCGTCTAAATATCCAGAATGAATTAATTAAATATCCAGAATGAATGAACTAAGAATTCAGAATGAATGAACTAAGAATCCAGAATGAATGGACTAAATATCCAAAATGAATGAACTAAATATCCAGAATGAATGAACTAAAAATCCATAATGAATGAACAACATAATGTTGTTGACGGGAATCGAAACTGATTTTTTTTTTTTAAATGGGACGCGCATTTTTAATCAAAACGACGTCGTTTTTACATCCATGCACATGCATAGTTGCACAGCATAACATTTCAACGTTTGGGATCACCGGCTTGAAAGTTGAGCCTTTGCTTGGTGGCCTCAAGGACCACAAGAAATAAACATTAGAGTTCACTAACCCATGAGCTATATCGTCATCTTTTTCTTGTATCAAGATGTTAATATTTCTAAATATACACCACAAAATAGGTTATTCCAATGAAAAATTAACGAAAATGAAAAGACCATTATACCCCTACTATAAAGGGGAAACAATTTTTTCAATGAAAATTGATAAAGATTTCACCGGAAGGACCATTTGCGCTAAGAAATTGATACTCATGGATTAATTATGCAAGTTTTGAAAGTTATGGATCAATATTGCTAGTGTCACAATACTTGTGGGACCAAAAGTGAAAAAAAAAAAAAAAAAACTAAAAATTGATGAAATGAAAAGACCATTATACCCTTACTATAAATAAAAAATAAACATTCCGATAAAAAAATTGGCGAATATTTCACTGGAAGAATAATTTGCGCTAAGAATTTGATACTTGTGAACCAATTACACAAATTTTAAAAGTTATGAATTAAAATTATTAATGTCACAATACTCGTGGGATCAAAGTGCAAAAAATCCTCCATAAAATTAATACGGAGTAATACATTATTACCATATGTCGATTGTTGAGACCCAAACGTTACCCTGTGCTGGAATATTTCGTGGCCAATTACATGTGTATATCCTACACAGAATACTAAGTTTTTTTTATTTTAATACAAGTGTTATTATTAAAATTCACTCTCTGATGATTAAATGAGATTTTTGTGTTTTTCTAGAGGAATTTATAAAAATAAAAAGTTATTTGCATCAACCATACAGAGTGGATAAATTAATTATTAGAAAAGTAGTGATATTATTATTATTATTATTATTATCATCATCATCATCATCATCATCATCATCATCATCATCATCATCATCATCATCATCATCATCATCATCATCATCATCATCATCATCATCATCATCATCATCATCATCATCATCATCATCATCATCATCATCATCATCATCATCATCATCATCATCATCATCATCATCATCATCATCATCATCATCATCATCATCATCATCATCATCATCATCATCATCATCATCATCATCATCATCATCATCATCATCATTATTATTATTATTATTGTTATTATTGTTATTATTATTATTATTATTATTATTATTATTATTATTATTATTATTATTATTATTATTATTATTATTATTATTGGACAGCTGTTATTCTAGGAATATGTTAAATTAAAAGTCAGGTACGCAAAATAGAGTATATTATTATGTAGTGTTAGGAATTAAGTTACATTAACAATTGATCCATTATCTTAGTGGTTAATTATTTAATTAAGAAATAATCTGGGGGTTGGCTACTTTTTGATCGTCTTATACATTATATTATACAGAGTTGTGAGAGTATCAAATCCTTTTTAGGTTATTTAGTGGTTATTGTAAGCACATAGTCCACGTAATCACTTTAATACGTGGTAATAAATATAAACCTACTACCCTTCAGCCATAGCTTCAGTTGTTGATGTTTACTCCTTCGTCCGATGAACAGGAGTTCTTTACGGCTGTTGTGGAATCACCGTGAATAAGGAAGAGTTTTCTCTCACTTCTCTTAGTATTTTAGATAGTGTATAAGTCGTAAAACTGAGCAGTGAGAGGACTTAGGAACCTTTATAAGCACATCTAATCAATGTAGGTAACTAATTACCTAATGATACTAATACTTAGTCAACCTAAATAATTTGCACCACATAAAATAATACTTAATAATAATAATAATAATAATAATAATAATAATAATAATAATAATAATAATAATAATAATACATAATTACATTCTCTTACTTGGTGCAAACATGAAACCCCAAGAACAAGATTACACCAACCATAATAATATGTTCTCATTAGTGCGAGTAGTATCCATTATGATCAAATGCAAATTGCCTTCAAGTACTTAGGTAATACAACTTAATGAAACAAACCATATGTTCATTTCAAGTCCACTGAAGTATTTTCTTAATGAGATAAAACAGGAAATAAAGTGTACACACTCAAAAGAAAATATCTGAAGTGCAAAAGAATTTCATTAGACTGAACTGAATGTATATACAAAATTATAAAGTGAGTGAAAGTCCCATCTTTTCAATAAGATCCATGAATTTAAATTGAAGCATGCCTTTAGTCAAAGGATCTGATAACATCAACTTTGTGCTAATGTGTTCAATGACAACTACTTTATATTTAACATGCTCTCTAATGGCTAAGAACTTAATGTCGATATGCTTGCTTCGACTCCCACTTTTGTCATTCCTAGCCAGGAAGACATCAGTTGAGTTGTCACAGTAGACCTTCAATGGCTTAGATATAGAATCCAAAATTCTACACACGAAGATGAAATTATTGAGCCATACACCTTGCGAAGGTGCCTCAAAACAGGAACGAACTTGGCTTCCATGGTAGAATTAGTTATTAAGATTGTTTACACTTTTCCATGATATAGTCCCACCACCCATAATAAAGATGTATCCAGAAGTTGATCTCCGAGAATCAACACAGCTAACGAAGTCCGCATCAGAATAACCGACAACATCTAGGGTGTCTGTCTGCCTAAAACCAAGCTTGAAGTCTTTAGTACCTTTTAGATACCTCAGAATTCTCTTCACAACTCCCTAGTGGTCCACACCCGGATTATGCAGGTACCTTCTCAACATACCGACATCAAAGGCAATAATGTCAGGCCTTGTACACACTTGAGTATACCCAAGACACTCAACCGCTTCCGCATATGAAAATCCTTCATAAACTCATTCTCCAAACCGTTCTTAGGACATTGGTTCAAACTAAACTTATCCCCTTTTGCAATGGGAACAACATTCGGTGAACAATTCTGCATCCGAATTCTCTCCAAAACTTTATTAATATAGGTTTCCTACGATAGACCCAGTATGCCCCGAGACCTATCCCTATGAATCTTTATTTCAATGACATAAGACGCATCACCCATATCTTTCATATCAAAATTTTTGGAAAGAAATTGTATCACGAAGCATCCCCACATTATTAGTGGCAAGTAGGATAGTATCCAATTCAAAACAGGGAAACAAATTTTACTCCCACTAACCTTCTAATATATACAGTGATCTAAGGGACTTTCAACAAAACCAAAAGAAGAAATGACTTCGTCGAACCTAATATACTATTGACGGGAGGCTTGTTTTAAGCCGTATATGGATTTCTTAAGCCTATATATATATATATATATATATATATATATATATATATATATATATATATATATATATATATATATATATATATATATATATATATATATATGTATGTATATAGTAAGGTTCAAGTGCGGCGATGTTCTTAGGTGCGGTGGGGCGGCGTCACTAATAGTTCAACAAATATACACCATCAACGTTATTAGTAAAATGCACCACAAAAACACACACAAATTAGGTATGCATCACCAAAAATACACCATTAGATGTGAGTAAAAACATCATACAGTGTTCATAAATACACCATTAAGGTGTGGTGAGTTATATGGTGTATTTTTTTTTGGGTCTATTGTGTATTTTTTGGTGTTTTTTTATATTTCATTGTGGTGTGTTTTCCTTACACTGTTAGTGCATGTATGTTGTTAACACTGTTGGTGTATTTTGAAGATACCAAAAAGGGCATTCGATGGGTTCTTTGAATGAGTGAATCTTGAAGTAGAAGAAAGGAACCTTCGAGCACAAACAAGTAGAAATCAATGGCATCCACTTAGTCTACAAAGTAATCTTCAAATGCCAGACTTTAGATTGCCCATTCTTTCAACTCCAGTATATGAGATTGCAAACTTCAATCCACTAAATGAGTGTTTGGTGAATATTAAGGCCGTAATACCATTAGCTGTACCACTTTGTATATTATATGTTTTTTTGTGTTTTTGTTTTTTTTGTTTTTTTGCTTGAACGTGTGCATCGTATCAATCCAACAACCAATGTCCATTGTCCATCCCCACGCCCGCTCCCAAATAATAATAATAATAATAATAATAATAATAATAATAATAATAATAATAACAACAATAACAATAACAATAACAATAACAATAACAATAACAATAACAATAACGACAACAACAACAGTAATAACAACAACAACAACAACAAAAACAACAACAACAATAATAATAATAATAATAATAATAATAATAATAATAATAATAATAATAATAATAATAATAATAATAATAAAGTGAGATATGTTGTAAGCACAAATTAGATTATGAATAATTATTAAATGCAATTATCTTAATTATAAATCTAACAATATAAATTATAATTACAGAAATTATATTATAAAATTTGCCTAAATGCATATTAATAAATATTAGGTGCTTATATATATATATACAATGTATTATACAATTATATAAGAAAATGTGTCTTAATCGAATTTAAATTTACTCATACAAAATTTAAAATTTACATCTTTATTTTAATTTTGAAATATAATTATATTAATTATTATTCATGTTGGAATTAATATATATATATATATATATATATATATATATATATATATATATATGATATACAATCAGGAATAAATCAATTTAATTAGATAAATTTTATCTATAAATTTTTCTAATAAACATGTATATTTTTAAGGACTATATTAATCATAATAATTTTAATTTTAATTTTAATTTTGTATGGTATGAAAATAGATACTTAACAAAATGTATGGAAGTCCAATTATATAATTATATTGTATTTTAAAATTTTTTTAATTTTTAAAAATTTTTTAATTATATTCCTAATAACATAATTTTTTTTCCTAACATCGCAAAGTTAAACACTAGCGTTAATAAATATTATATGCTCATACACTGCATTATACAATCATATAAGGAAGGGAAAATTGTAATTTATGCCCCTCACAAATATGTCAATTATCAATGTCACCCCTGAATTATTAGTAGTGTAAATGTTGCCCCTCAATTATCAAAACGTAATATACATTGCCCCTCCCCTAACGGAATCGTGAGACTCCATTATAAGTTAAGGTTTAATAAGGTTAACTTGGTAATTTCCTTTTCCACTTTCTTTCCCTTTTCTCCTCTGCACGTTGACTGGAGAACTCCGCCTCCTACTATCGCCACCCAAGCCATTACCAGTTTTTGCACCACCACCGGCTACGCCACCGCCAATCGCGCCACCAATATTAGTGCCCACGCCAACCCCAACTCCCGGAAAACACCATAGAAAGAAGTGGAGACACAGGTACAAGCACCACCACACTCCGGCACCAACACCAGCCGTGAAAAGCCCGCCAACACAGCTAACAATACAAGAATCTGTGGACATAACACTTGTCCCTCCGCATCTCTTAATATTAAGAAAAATAGTCAAATCCAAGAAAGTTTAACATGTAGAAATGGAGCGAACTGAGTAAAAGTTGAAGCCTACCTCTCCAGGGCAAGAGTATCCATGTCTGCTCTTAAAGCAACAAAGGGGAGGGGGAGGGGGAAGGGGTTCCCGAACCAACGAATCCAACAACCCCCGTTCCTGCAAATGGGTGCCTGTAAGGAATCCCCAATTCATCCATTTTTTTTCCTAAAAAGCTTACTGTTGTCAAATTCCTCGAACTTCAACTCAGGATTTTCATGTATGAACCCAACTATCTAATCGGAAACCTCGATTTTCTTGGCAAAATTAAGGAAATATGGGGGATGGCTTTAGGTGTAAACGAAGAATCTGACAAAACTACAGGAGAAAAAAAAAAGAAGCAAAAATCAAGAGGGAGAAGCTCATGATTTCTATTGATTTGGGAGGAGATAAGATTGAGAAAAGTATGTAAAGGGGAGAAGTGCGATTGAGTGAGTGCAGTGAGTTACCATACTTGAGAATGTGAGATGAGAAAGATGAATGAAACAATGTCCGCATTAAGAGGTCGTTCCGGAACCAAACGACGGAAGCTCGGCAGAGGACGGCGACGTTGGAGGGTCGGAGGGGTTGAGATAATTCAGAGAGAGTGTTCTGGTTTTCTATTTTCATTTTTATTTTTATTAATTTTTATAGTCAATAAAAAATAAGTGGGAATTGAAAATTACCAAAATAACCTTAATAAACGGTACTTCATAACGAAATCTCACCGTTCCGTTAGGGGAGGGGCAATATATATCACATTTTAATAATTGAGGGGCGACATTTACACCACTAATAATTTAGGGGTGACATTGATAATTGGCATATTTGTGAGGGGCATAAATTACAATTTTCCCTATAAGGAAATACTGAGTACTATTGATCCTATTACATGTAGTATTTATTCATAAATACTTTCTTAACATGAGAGAGTCACTCCATGCCGTTTGACCACAACGTCTTTGGTTAATATATATATATATATATATATATATATATATATATATATATATATATATATATATATATATATATATATATAATACAATCGTGTGGACAAAATCTAGCCATAGGATGTGATAAGATGAATGGACTAGATGTAGTCTTTGTTTGGAGACGCGGATTGTTAATTAGTATAAACAAGGGCAATATTGACAATGCACTCACAATGTAAAATAAGGAATGAATTCTAATTTGTATAATATCCTATAATTAAGGAAGTAAATTACTGATAAGATTTGAATAAACAATCGGCGACACCCCTTTCACGCCATAGGAAAACTGCTCCGACGTCCACCCATTGACGTGAGAAATAGACTCCATGGACGTGAGAGCAGACCCCATGGACGACGCAGTCCTAAGAAATTATGATGCCAACTTAGACTCCATGGACGATGCCAATTCAGGTAATTACACCATATAGTTGACCGCTATTATTGGTATAAATTTTTTGAGGTCATAAGTAGTGAATCTCCTACTCAGTACGTTCTCGTCGTAGATGTGATGGAATTCCGTGAATACAAATCTGCAAAACTTGAAATTATGGACTGACTACAAGGTGGGGGTAGGGGTTGTATTGGTTTGTTCATAGAGTGCACACATTATTACTCTCGTTTGCACACCCCGGACCGTGGGTTGAACATGCGCATTCACAGATTCTCTCGTTTATATTATATGCAATTCTAACAGTGCTGCCAGTACCGAACAATGCTACTAATATTTACGCAAAACACTTTTGATTTATAGTCGAAGAGCATATTGGAGAAGGAGCAACGAATTGCGAAATGGTCATATTACCATATGGAATGAAACAGTGGTTACCCAGTTGCAAAAGCGAATGCACTCCGTATGACGGGAAACAATTTGCAACACTAGAAGAACTAGCTTTCTACTAGGGCATGATGGCAAGAATAAGGTTGACTGCGGGGTCTATGTCATGCGTCATATGGAGTCTTTCATGGGGCAGGGACTGGCCAGATGGAGGTGTGGCCTTACCAAAGGTAACATTGTTCAGCTCAAGAAGTTGAGGTTACGCTACATGAAGGAAATTGCAACATCATAATTCAATTTACATAAGTCTAGGAATATCTCTCAGGTGTATCAGTTTGTGTCTTCGATCCCGTAGGTCCGGAGTGGGTTTCGTGTCCTTGGTTTAATGGATATAAACTCGCGGTTTTTGCCGTGGTATGGCTACCTTTTTGGGTTTTTTTATTCAGCTACCATTGTTACTATTTATGGGTGATTAAGCCACTATTTATTTTGTTGAGTTCTCATTCATTTTGCTAAGTACGGGCTGCACCCGTGTACCCTCATGGGGTCCCTTTGACATTTGTTTCTTCACAGTTTGTTGTGTGTTTATTACTGAAAATTTATGGTATTAATTGCTTCTCGTTTAGTGTAATTTTGGTATCTACTTTGGTTTGGGTTGCGTTTGTGTTTGTCGGAATGCGTAGTGTTATAATTCAGGGTGCACAACCCTACACTTCTAAACTAATTCCCTTTGTTTAGGTAACAGTAGTTTCTAATGTTTGTTGGTGGATTCGTGTGAACAGTGGCGTAACTCTGTGAACATCAATAACCAATTCTTGAATTCAAATTACAAATGCCACTTACTAAAATTGTGCACATATAAATGGAAAAATTGTAAAAAATTCCCCTATATAATATGTCAATTATCAATGTCACCCCTGAATTATAAGTGGTGTAAATGTTGCCCCTCAATTATCAAAACGGTGCACATATAGCCCCTCCCGTAACGGACATGTGGTCCCCCATTAGTGTACGACACCGTTAAGTCGGAGTAAATATGTAATTTAGTTGTTTTTTCCCTCCCTCAATTCAAAGTACCAGCGGTGGACGGCGGTGGGGAACGATAGGTCCTTTACGGGAGGGGCTATATGTGCACCATTTTGATAATTGAGGGGCAATATTTACACCACTCATAATTCATGGGTGACATTGATAATTGGCTATTATAGAGGGGCATTTTTTATAATTTTCCCCACATAAATTTCATCAAGTGCATCCATTTATTTACAACCATGCACACATCAAATTCATTACTTTATAACACAACCTTGCAACTAACCAATTCTAAAATTGAACATATAATTGCCACTTACTAAAACTGTGCACACATAAATCCTAACATATGCACTCATTTATTCACAAGCATGCACACAGAAAACTCATTACTTTATACCACAACCTTGAAACTAACAAATTCTTGGATTCAAAATACTAATGTCACTTAATAAAATTGTGCACACATAAATCCCAGCAAATGCATCCATTTATTCACAAGCATGCTCAAAGCTACTATAAAAAATTAAAAATACATCTGATTTACTGAATAAAAAAAAAAATAAAACTAGGAATAAAACCCCTCCGGCAAGCACCCTCAGACACAAGATCAGACACCATGGAAACACCATCAACACGCGTATGTTCCTCCACAACCCGTGGGCCACCACCCTCGGAACCAGCACAAGCCCGACCCCCATTAGGAACAACCCCATCAGTATCCAGACGAACTAAAACACCACCCATGCCATCATCACCATGCTCTTGAGTGGTACCACCCTAGCAAACAGGAAAAGAGTGAAAACAATAATGAGTTATAAATCAACCAAACCCGAAACAGTAACACAACCTTGCAACTAACCAATTCTAAAATTGAACATACAATTGTCACTCAATAAAACTGTGCACACATAAATCCCAGCACATGCACCCATTTATTCACAAGCACGCACACAGAAAACTCATTACTTTATACCACAACCTTGCAACTAACAAATTCTTGGATTCAAACTTCAAATGCCACTTAATAAAACTATGCACACATAAATCCCAGCAAATGCATCCATTTATTTACAACAATAAAAATAGGAATAAAATGCACACATCAAATCCATTCCTTTGCAACTAACCAATTCTATAATTGAACTAACAAATGTCACTCAATAAAACTACCCACACATAAATCCCAGCAAATGCATCCATTTATTCCCCAGCATGCCCACATCAAACTCATTACTTTATAACACAACCTTGCAACTAACCAATTCTTTAATTCAAATTACAAATGCCACTTAATGTGCACATATAAGTCCCAGCAAATGCATCCATTTACTCACAAGCTTGCCCATAGCAAACTAATTACTTTATAACACAACCATGCAACTAACCAATTCTTTAATTCAAATAACAAATGCCACTTAATAAAATTGTGCACACAAAAATCCCAACAAATGCATCCATATATTCACACGCATGCACAAAGCTACTATAAAACATTAACATTACATCTGATTTACTGAATGAAAAAAAAATAGGAATAAAATTATAGAAACTTATATTTAGAAAAAAATTGATCTCATCAGTACAAACAAAAAATAATAATAATATTAAAAACAATAAAATCCTACTGTAATTCCGCCGCCCCAAACCGCAGTGAAGCACCGTACGCCACCCCCCCCCCCCCCCCCGCCTCACAACCAAATCAACTGATGATGGAAACACACATGCATAATGACTCTCTATCAACCAACGTCGACGAACAACCCACAAAACCCGAAGCCAAAAAAACGAGACCAAATTCGCAAAGGAGAAAAGGGGGCAAAACATACCTGGTCCTACAACCCGAGATGGTGGCTCCCCCGCGGTCCCCCCTGCGACCATCGTCTGGGCTGCTGATGAAGAAACGAATCGACGGCGAGAAAATCCTAGGCAGACGCAATGTCACGATAGAGAGAGAAAGAGAGAGAGAGAGAGTCCGGGAAAGAAGTGTAAATGGATGGTGATTGAATATCTCTAGGATTTGAAGCGATTAAAAAAATCCCAAAACCCCAAAATACCCCCTTTAACGTAAAATAGGACACTGTTTTATTAAAACCCACCATAAATAATTAAATAAATCCTGGACATTCAATCCCAAAATCCAACGATCCTAATGAATCCACACGTTTGTATTTTAAGACATGTTTGTATTTGAATATATTCCCCTCTCTCTCTCTCTCTCTCTCTCTTTCTCTCTCTCTCTCTCTCTCTCTATATATATATATATATATATATATATATATATATATATATATATATATATATATATATATAAGAACTACAATTAGTAATATTTTAATTTTGTATTTTATAAAAATAAATAACTGACCAAATATATAGGAAGTCTAAATATGTTATTATATTTTAAATTTTAACATCTTTTCATTTGTTCTAATTTTTTATTTATATGAATAACAGAATTACTTACCTGCATCACACGAATAAAACACTACTTATGAGTTTTGATAGTGTTAATTGCCACGTGGAGCGGTAATTAGATAAATATGAGACCAATTAAAGCAAGTAAAAAACTCTTATTGATCACAGTGGAGGCCCTAAGTACAATCTACTTGGTTGCTCTGAGTACCGACTGACTGCGGTCGGGATTCTCTAATAACAACCTATCGATAGTCCAAAATTCCCTCACACTGTCGCTATCGCGGGTATTTATAGCCGCGGAGTCGGAGACACAAATCCGGCCGTTCGGCATGCTTCCCACGTAGCAACCACGTGTCGCCGTCCCGGGTGCCCTGCCTGTCAACGCGTGCAGCCGCAATGTGTCCCTCGTCAGCTCTCTCGCCAAAGGGCTACCGCTCGATGGTCGACACTACCGCTCGGGTAACTCCCGGTCGGATCCCGACCGGGTCTTCCACAAGAAACCCGACCTGTTACCTGCAAAAACAAGAAGAAAAGGACGAAGGTACACCGGTCGGGGTAAAGCTATGTCGGTCGGGATATTCCCTACCAAGAGCCCCCCAGCCCGGGCCTTTTTTACCGTCCGGGAAAAAACGGGACGGGATGAAGAAGCCCAACCGTCAGCCGCCAAACCGACCGGCCAGCTGTCATTCCTTCTCTCGCCACGTGTCGGCGACTGCAACGGTCGCCTCGGAATCAGCGCGGGTCACGTCGCGCAAGTGGGTTGGTTTCCCGCCCAAACGCTCTCCTATAAATTGGCCCTTGAGGCCCTCATTTGAACTTTCCTCAATCTTCTGAATCAATCGGCACCCTCAGAGAGTCCCGAACGAGCTCTTCAGCAGACCAATCGAGCAATTCACCTGCAAACTTCTGCAAAGTCTCCCTGATCGGTAGGCTCTCTACTTCCTTACTTTGTTTTTATTTTAAGCTTTGCATAGTAGTAGGATAACACTAACTCCGACCAAACGTCCGGAGCCCTATACTAACCCCGACCGACTTTTAGGTAGAAAAGATGTCGGACTCGGATAGCCAGAACGTCTCGGTTGCAGACTACGACGACGAGGTCGAGCAGATTAGCGAGGAGGTGGACATCATGTCCTATTCTCCAGAGGTCGTACAACGACCGCAGCAAATCCCCGAGCGAGCCCCCGAGCAAGAAAGGTCATCAAGCTCGCCGGGGACGTCGGGTTCGAGCTCTAGTGGGTCGGGGAGCTCGAGCGAGGGGAGCGGGGAAATGTCCACGAGCGGACGGAATTCCCCGACCGAAGGCGCTAGGGAAACGCCTACGAGGGTAATAGGGGATTACCCTCAGGTTGGGCCCGAAGGGGGCGACCGGGCAGATGACGCAGAGCTGGTCGAAGGGGGCCCGGCCGAGCCAGCGGCACCAAGAGGAGACGGGTTCGAGTTTCTCAACAGCGAGAGCGTCGAGACCCAGATAAGCAAATTGACCAAGGGCGAAGCAGCCAAAATCGCCGCAACTCTCGCCGGTCGGGTCGAGTTCGACACCAGCAGGCAGCTCGGGAACATCATCGAGCGGCACCGGGGGAAGTGGCTCGGGATGCATTATGACTCCCTAATGGCCCCGATCACTTTCCCCTTCTCAAGCCTTCTCACCGCGTTCCTGGGCTATTACCAGGTCATGCCCGGACAGATCTGCCCGAACGCGCACCGGATGATCGCATGCTTCCCCCAGATTTGCAGTCGACAAAACTTGGCCTGCACCATGGAGCTATTCAATTTTGTCTACCAGGTGAAGGTGTTGGCAGCCGCGTACGGGGGCGGATTCTTGATGACCCAGTCCCGAGCAGATATGTGCTCGATCGAGGGGCTGCCCGGGAACAACCGGGGTTGAAGAACCGGATCTTCTTAGTGAAATACGATCCGTGGATCCTCCCGGTAGAGAGGGTCTGGAGTCAACGCTTTCGAAAGCAAGTCATCCCACCCGAGACTCAGGCCCTTAAGGACGCCGTCACCAAGATCTCGGGCGAGGTCTACGAGTACCGGATCTTCAAAACGCCCGAGTGCTACGAAGCGGCCCAGCTGCCCGATCCGGTCTACGATCTGACCGAGAAATATAAACCCGAGCCGGCGGGTGTAACAATTGCAAGGATGCCCGCCCGGAGCAAGCAGAAGGGTAAAGGTTTAACACTAACCATTCTTCCCGACCCTAACACCCCGAACGACTTTACTTTTCCCGAATTAACTGCCTTATTCTTTTTATTTTGTAGAAATGGCAGATTTTGGAGATGATGAAGCTCCTCTTCCCCCGCCCGCCAAGATCTCGCTTGGCAAAGAGAAGCTAAAGGCCAAGCCGGCCGGGCAGAAAGAAGTCCCACTAGCCCGACCGATTGGGACCTCGACCATCACTACGGCCGAGGGCTTTGTGGTCGAGCCGACCGACGTCTTGGTCACCCGGGTGGAGGTCGCCCGAGGAAAGGAAAAGGTGCCTGAGAAGGGCGTGACCAAGGTCGGCGGCATCAAACGCCGCAGGGAGCAGCGCAGCCCGAGCCCCCCGGCCGAGCGGAGTAAGGACAATACGTCCATACTGGCCCGTATTGGCAACGCCGGGCCAGCCAAGGAAGATTTAGGGAAGATGACCCCGACCCAGGTGGCCGAGAAGATCGGCCACGACTTGGCCGAGGTAAGCAATTTCTCCACTTAAGCCTTTTTATGCAAGTATGCAAGTGTCTCCAGCCCGGCTAACTCTGACCGTATTTTGTATTACAGATCTCCCGAGCGGCCCAACTCCTTCAACAGCGGGCCATGTTAGCCGACGAGGCCGATTGTCACAAGAAGGCCGCCGCCCGGAGGCTTCAAGAGGTGAAGGACATCCAGGCAGAGCTGGAGAAGGTCCAGAAGGACCTCAAGAAGAGCGGGGAGGACCGAGTCCTGGCCGAGAAGGTCGCCCAGCGGGCGATCGGAGAAACGGCCAAGTGGAAGACGGCGGCCGAGAGGACGCAGGCCCTGCTGGATAACCCGGACGAACTGGCCCGGTTCGTTTTTAAGGACAACGAAACGGGCTCGGCATTCCTTAAGGCGGCTCGGAGGACGAAGATCGGGGAAGATCTGATACTGTCGTTCGGTCGGTGGGCCTTCAAAGCCGGGCAAAGGAAAATGCTCGAGAAGGCCCAGAAACGAATGGAGCAGGCCCTCGAGGGAGACGACCTCCAACTGGTCCTGTCTGCACTTCCTCCGGATCTCTCTGACCCTGGTCCTTCTCCGTTCGACCCGAAGGAAAGAACGGCCAAGCCGAGCGGGCCTGGGGCGGCTACCCCGAGCGAGGCGGAGGCTTCCAAGAAAGGCGAGGCCAAGGAAGCAAAGAAGTAAAAGTAGTTTTACTTCTTTTTTTGTAGACGTTGATCGGGAGCCCGGTCCCGAGTTTGTGCCGGGCACTCTTTTAATTAAATGAAATCCATTTTTTGTCCAACTCATGTCGTTCGTTTTTTTGTATTCGCACTTTTATCTTCAATCAAACATGCGCCGAACCCTTAATGCTCGACCTCATGGCCTTTTGGCCCAGTCATGCATTACTCGACTTGATCGACACCCGACCCCGCGGCCTTATGGCCTAGTCGCGCGTCTTCCGATTGGTCTAATGCTCGACCTCGCGGCTTTATGGCCCAGTCGTGCCTCGTTCGACCGGAATTCCGACGTTGCGCTGGCCTGCCCGATCAGGTTTACCCGATCTCTTGGCCTTGTCGAAAATTTTGAAAATTGGTAGGCCACCACGATCGGGGTGTTCCCGAGCGACGGGCCTACAGAACTTCCTTCATCCCAGCCCCCACACTATTGTGCTCTCGAGGCACGAGTGGGTGCGATAGTGGAAAGAAGTTGGACGGATTGGGGAATTATGCTGGGAGCTCTGGCTTTCCCGATCGGTGGCGTAACCCAAATGTCCGCCGAAGAGGAGCGCATTTGATCGGTCGATAGACTCGCCGGTTAAGATGACAAGATGTTGACTTGACCTGATGAAGGTAAAGAAAATAACCGACCGGGCCGCCGTGTGCAAACGGTCAAGCAATCACTGATCGTATATACATTAAACCTTCCCGCTCGCAGGCGGTTGAATAAATATTTACAACAATAAATTTAAATATACATGACGACCGGGACTAACTCGCAGGTCAACCCCCACTTCGTCCAAAATTACAAAAAAATAGGCTAATGCCTAAATATGACGAGGTGTTCGGAATTCCAAGTCCCCTCGATAACCCGACCAGTTGTTGTCTCCAGCCGGTATGTCCCCGGCCGTACAACCGCGCTGATGATGTACGGCCCTTCCCAGTTCTGAGCTAGTTTCCCGTCTTCCAAAGGTTGACTGGCCTCCCTTCGTCGTAGAACGTAATCTCCCACCTGAAATAACGAGGGTTGACCCGGACGTCCTTTGAACTCTTGACTCTCTTTTGATACTCGGCCATACGCCGAGCGACTAGCTCTCTTTTTTCCTCGACCCCATCGAGATCCACGACCATCGCATGTTCGTTCTCCTCCGCATTGTAAGTTCGCTCTCGGTCAGTCGGGATCCAAGCCTCGATCGGGAGTCGGGCTTCTGCTCCGTAAACAAGGGCGAAAGGGGTCTCCAAAGTAGCCTCCCTCGGGGTCGTCCAATAAGTCCACAGTACATATGGCAACTCATCGGCCCAACTACGACCAGCCGAGTGTAGCTTCTTTTTTAGACCTTCCAAAGTCGTCCGATTGGCATTTTCTACTTGACCATTCCCCTGCGGGTAAGCCACCGACGACCGGACGTGGGTCGTCCTGATCGTGGCCAAGAAGTTTTGGAAATATTGGCTTACGAATTGGCGGCCGTTGTCGCTGATGAGATGCACGGGCACACCAAAGCGGGAAATGACATTGCGCCATAAGAACCGAGCACACTGCTAAGAGGTGATCGTGGCCAACGGCTCGGCTTCAATCCACTTGGAGAAGTAATCAATGGCGACAATTACAAACTTTCTCCGACCGGAGAGTTGAGGGAAGGGTCCCAAAATGTCTACCCCCCACCTAGCGAAGGGAATTGCAGTCGTGACCGGTTGATAGAAAGTTGCCGATCGTCTAGGCATCCGGGCAAACAATTGGCACGTCTCACATTCCCGAGCTAACTTTTCACAGTCTAGCTGGAGGGACGGCCAATAATACCCGATCAGCATGATACGACGAGCTAACGATCGGCCTCCTTGATGTGAAGAACAAATGCCCGAGTGCAACTCCTTCATTACCAAATCGGCCTCAAATGCGGTCAGGCAACGCATAAGAGAGCCTCCATACGATCGCCTGTAAAGACGACCGTCCAAGACTTGGAACCTCGGGGCTCTAAGCTTGACCTTCCGAGCACGCTGGGGGTCGTCTGGGAGCCGACCGTGCTCGAGGATCTCTTTCAGATCGGTGATCCAATTGTCTTCTACCGGTTGGATTGGATTGACCGGCAAGCGATGGATGCTGTGTCTCAGGATCACCAGAATCCGAGCTATCTTCAACATGTGTTCCGGGGCGACTTGGGCCAATTTGGACAAGATGTCCGCATCAGCATTATCCAATCGGGGTATGTGCCGGACGGTATACCCCCGGAACTGGGTAAGCTTCTCCCTGGCCAGGTCTCGGTACAGTTGTAGTCGTTCTCCGTTCACTTCATAATCCCCGAGAACCCGCCCGACCACGAGCGCGGAGTCCGTTTGAGCTCGAATGTATTCAGCCCCCAAATCCCGAGCGCACTGTAAGCCATTGACAAAGGCTTCGTACTCGGCTTCATTGTTAGTTGGATGAAACTGATACATGAGGGAAAAATAGACTTTGAATCCCTTCAGGCTCGTGACAACCACTCCCCCTCTTGCCCCTTTCTTGCTACTCGACCCATCACTAGCCAACGACCACCACTCGGCCTCGGGATCCTCAACCTCGGGAGGTCGGGTATCCCAGGCGGTGCATTCGACCAAGAAATCAGCAAGGGCTTGACCTTTGATGGCTGGTCTCGGTCGGTATTCGATCGCGTACTGGGTCAGCATTAACGCCCACTTTACTAGGCGACTGGAGGATGAAGCAGTTCGGAGGACTGGCCCGATTGGGTGATCGGTCAAAACGCGAATAGCTCGACCTTGGAAGTAGGGAGCCAACTTCTTCGCGGCAATGTATAAGGCGTAGACGACCTTTTTTAACCGGGAGTACCGGAGCTCGGGACCATGTAGCGCGTGGCTTACATAATACACCGGTCGCTTGACCCCTTCCGGATAGGTTCGGCACAATACTGCGCTTACTGCACGATCGGACACGGCGAGGTACACGTCTAGCTCTTCTCCGAGCTCGGGCTTTGAGAGCACGATTGGTGACATGAGGTACTCCTTTAGCTCATCAAAAGCCGCTGGGCATTCTTCGTCCCAGACGAACCCATTCACTTTACGCAATACCTTGAAGAAAGGTAAAGCGTGCTCGGCTAATTTGGAGAGGAATCGGCTGAGAGCAACCAACCGACCGGTCAATTGTTGGACTTCCCGAACGGTAAAAGGTGGTTGCATGTCCAGAATCGCTTTAACTTTGGCCGGGTTGGGCTCGATTCCCCTCTTGGTCATCATATAGCCGAGGAATTTCCCGGTCTGAACCGCAAATGTGCACTTGTTCGGGTTCAGCCGCAACTAGTACTTCCTCATGATCTGGAAGCACTCCTAGAGGTCCCGAGTGTGGTCGGATCGATCCCAACTCTTGACCAGCATGTCATCAATGTACGCCTCCATCGTTCAGCCTAACAGATCGGCGAAGAGCATATTGACCATCCTCTGATAGGTCGCTCCCGCGTTACGGAGGCCGAACGGCATCACTCGGTAGCAATACAGCCCGTCCGGGGTCACGAAGGCTATCTTGCTCTCATCTTCATGGTGCATCATTATTTGATGATATCCTTTAAACGCATCCATGAAGCTCATCAACTCGGCCCCGGCTGTCTCGTCGACTATCTAGTGGATACTCGGTAGAGGATACGGGTCGAGCGGACACGCCTTGTTGAGGTCGGTGAAGTCAATGCACATCCTCCAAGCTGGGGGCTTTGGAACAAGAACAATGTTGGCTACCCACTCGGGATAAATCACCGGTCGGATGTGCTCAATCGCCGCCATCTTCTTGACCTCTTCTCTGACAAACTCGCGGCGATCGGAAGAAAGGTGCCGGGTCTTCTGCACGACCGGCTTTGCTGCGGGATCGACGACCAACTTATGACAGATCACCGATCGGTCGATCCCGGGCATGTCTTCGGGCCCCCACGCAAAGATGTCGGCATACTCCCGGAGTATGGCCAAGATTTCCGCTCGGAGCTCGGGGGTGAGGGCCCGGCCAAGTTTGATCTTCCTGTCCGGTCGGTCCTCGGACAGGGGGACTTCCTCTATTTCTTCGGAAGGCTTGGGTTGTTCCTTCCGGTCTTTAGATTCCTCCTTGGCAATAGTGTTCACCCGGGAAGACTAACCGGAGTCACGTCTGTTGACCGCTCGAGTGTAACACTTCCGGGCGGATTAGACGTCGCCACGGACCACACCGACCCCATTAGGGGTGGGGAATTTCATGCACAGGTGAGGCATCGAAATTATCCCACCAATCTTCATGATTGCGGGTCGGCCCAAGATAATGTTGTGGACACAATGGAGGTTGACCACAACGAATTCCAGCTTTGTCTTGATCGACTTCGGAGAGGTGCCGATCTCTACTGGGAGCGTTATTTTTCCCTCGGGGTAGATAAGCGCCCCGGTAAATCCCGACAGTGGTACACCGACTGGAGTCAGCTCCTTCCTGTCCAGTCCAAACTTCTCGAACACGTCCAAATAAATGACGTTCACACTGCTCCCAGTGTCCACCATAACCCTCTGGACATCCGTCCCTTTAACATCAATCGTGACCACGAGCGCCTCCATGCCGTGGTCACCGCTGCTGGGTTTATCTTCGAGGGTGAAGGTTATGGGCTCCATCTTCTGCCTCTTCCGGGTGTCCCGGGAATCTACAATGGCGACCGGGCAATTACCCCTCGGTCGGGAAGCGTCCTCCAATCCACCAAAAATAACGTGGATGGTCGGCTTTCCTGTCGATTGGCTGCTAGATGGGGGGTCAGGGTCCCGTCGGTCATCACGACGATCGTCCCTTCGATCGTCTCTTCGGTCCTGACCTGACCGATCGGAGCGTCCCTCACGATCAGAACGATCGGAACGTGATGGGAGCGCCGGTGATCTCTCCGATCGGTATTCTTCCTTGTGTCTTCTCTCTTCCCCACACACTTGTCCAACTTCCCCCGGCTGAGAAGATCTTCCAAAAGTTGGCGCAAGTGGGTACACTCTTCAGTGTCATGCCCGGCACATCGGTGGTAAGCACAGTGCTTACTCTTGTCAGGGCCGTCTTGATCGGGATGGGGGAGTTTGATGAGATTGCAGGACTGGGCGTACTGCATGGCCTCTTCTGCGGATCGGTTCAAGGCCACCTTGGAGGTGATGAACTTCCTCACGAACTTGATCGCCAGGGCGTTGAAATCCGCAATTGAGCCCGGCTGCAAAGTTCGAAACCATTCCGCCGCCCGACCAGTGAGCGTGGAATAGAAAGCCCTACACATCACGGCGTCTGATACGCCCTTCAGCATCATGTTGCCGTAGAAATCATTGACATGGACCTCAGGGTCTGTACGGCCATCATAACTTTTCTCCCCGGAGACCTTCAAATCAAGCGGGTAGGGCTGAGCCATTACCTCGGCAGTGAAAGGCATCCTGAGCAAGGACGATTGGTCGACCGGGGGTGTTGCAGGATGCTCGTTTCTGAACTGAGCGAACTCCGCCTGGAGGTTATAGAGCAGTCCTCGGGTCTCGTTGAGCTCGGCCGCCTGGGCAGCTTGGGCTGCGTCCCGAGCGCGTCGTCGACGGTGAGATCTCGACCCGCTATGCCCGGATGAAGCCTCCTGGCTAGCTTCCTGCATCTGTACATCTTCTGGCTGCCAGTTCGGGTCTTGGGGCCCCAAACATTGTCGCATCGTCGGTCGAAGACGATCAAAAGCTACCGCTCGGGCTGGAGCCTCCGGTGGTTGTTGGGCCTGCCGTGGTGCCTCCATCGCATCAGCACCCCCCGACCCCAACCGTGAACGAGCCGAGCGTCGAGCCCGGGAAGCGGGCTGATGCTGCGGCTCTACTTGTGCGGCCGGGTAAACTGGAGGGGCGGCGGCTGGAGCCGTGTACGCAGGCATAAAGGGTGGGTAGCCAACCGGTGGTGTGTAGTACATCGGTTGACCGGGCCAATACCCGTATGGTTGAGGTGGGACCGGGTATGGATACTGGCCGGGATATGGCATCGGCTGCTACTGGTACTGTTGACCAGGTGTTGGGTATCCCGGTTGGATGTAGTTCACCGGCTGTTGGGCGGTCGTGTATGTGTTGGATGGATGGGGTGGCTAGAGATTGAGGTTGAGGTCCATAGTCTGACCTTGCTGCTGAGTCGCCTGGTGGTCGGATGAGCTCGCTGCATCCGCCTGATCGTCGGCGAAGAGGTTTTGTGCCCACGGATACATGACTGATGAGAGACCGAGTGCTCGTCAAGACGATAGCTTTCTTGCACGGGTCCCCACAGACGGCGCCAAAATGGTAGTGTTAATTGCCACGTGGAGCGGTAATTAGATAAATATGAGACCAATTAAAGCAAGTAAATAACTCTTATTGATCACAGTGGAGGCCCTAAGTACAATCCACTTGGTTGCTCTGAGTACCGACTGACTGCGGTCGGGATTCTCTAATAACAACCTATCGATCGTCTAAAAGTCCCTCACACTGTCGCTATCGCGGGAATTTATAGCCGCGGAGCCGGAGACACAAATCCGGCCGTTTGGCATGCTTCCCACGTAGCAACCACGTGTCGCCGTCCCGGGTGCCCTGCCTGTCAACGCGTGGAGCCGCCACGTGTCCCTCGTCAGCTCTCTCGCCAAAGGGCTACCGCTCGGTGGTCGACACTGCCGCTCGGGTAACTCCCGGTCGGATCCCGACCGGGTCTTCCACAAGAAACCCGACTTGTTACCTGCAAAGACAAGAAGAAAAGGACGAAGGCACACCGGTCGAGGTAAAGCTATGTCGGTCGGGATATTCCCTACCAAGTTTAAAAAAAAAAAAAAAAACAAAAAACAAAAAAAAAAACAAAAAAAAAAAACAAAAAAAGTTCATTTAGTAATCAAATATTGAAAACATGACTAATTGAATAATGTTATATCAAGATGTAAATATTATGAGATAAATTTGAGATGGAAATTTTGCATTACTTTACGAATTAAACTTCTTGTTCTATTTATTGTTAGGAATCTGATCTATTGTTAGTAGTTGTATTGTATTAGGACTTGTCATGTATTCATATATTATCTATATATATATAGTCCTATGGGAATGATATTCAGAATTATCAATCCTCATTTGGTATCAATAGTTTCACGATTCCTGACATGGCAACGACCGGTTCTAATGACGGCTCTGTTGGAGTTTCTTCCGAATGGACCGTTTTCGATGCGGCCATTTCTGCTCTATTGCAACACAATAATTCCCTTTCCTCTGCCCATCATTTTATCTCCATCAAACTGACCTCACGAAATTTCATTTTTTGGCAAACACAGTTGATTTCGTTTCTTCGCGGGTAAGGGTTGTTAGGGTTTGTTGATGGTTCCTTGCCATGTTAGGTAGATACTGCGCCGGTGGAGGCTTCGGCTAACGGCGACGCGGCTGCTCCTTAGCTGTCTCGGGATGCCTAGCTTCATTAGGACCATGCCATCCTTTCCCTTCTAATCTCCTCGTTGTCGGAGGAGATGATGCACCTGGTCGTTGTCTCGCCAGTTGTGGGTGTTGATCGAGCAGAAGTTGGGGCTAACGACTCGTGCTCGTGCCTTTCGTATCCTAGGGCAGCTGCAATCATTGAGACAAGGTGATGCTTCGGTCTCGGATTATCTCGACCGTGCGAAAGTTTTGCTGGAGGATTTGGCGCTGCCCGGCCGTCCAGTGACGCTGGACGACCAAAATTTGTATGTATTCTGTGGCCTCCGCCCAGAGTTCCGGCCGTTTGTTGCGTCGCTAACAAGGGGTGCTCCGGTTTCGTTAAGCGAGCTGTAAGATTTCTAGTGTTCAAGGCCCTTTATTTTGGAGGTGTATATGATACCTGGGCCACAAGAGGGGGAGATGTATGAAAAATTACCAACTTAACCCTGAGTCCAAGTATAATATTTGGTTATTTACTAAAATCTCCTTTTGGGGGAGAAGGGTAGACGATTTAGAAGATATAGTCGGAGGACATGTATGGTTAGGTTCCATTTTGTATCTAAGTCCGCAGGTGTCTATGTACACGACTACAATATATCAATCTCTTCGTCTCACTACAAAGAACCCGAATCTACTTTAACCCAACCCAAATCGAAAGTGGGCCCCACAAAGAATTGTACGACAAAATAGCTACTTAAAATGTCATTTTCATGCTATTTTGTCCAAAAAATTACTCATAGTTGAGTTGCTCAAACCAAGCTAAGGGGGCAAGGATTCAAACTTGTGACCTTGTGGTTACAAGCGTGGATCTCTTGCCAGCTTGGCTAGCATTACCCCTGATGGGATGAACATTTATTTTTACTATTGGTGAATAAGATCGAAAATAATAAATAATAAAATGGGGATTTGAATTTTAAGAAATAAGCTCTTTAGCAAGAATAGTATGCAAGCAAAGAAAATCCAAGTCATCTGTAACACATACTTTCTTTAAAATCGATTCGTTACCTCCTGAGGATGCTAGGAGCGTTCTGTTTCTCAAGATAAAATGGATTTATAACAATATAGCTTAGCACTAAAGCTATATTGTTACCAACGAACTAGAAGAATGGGTTGAACACTAGAATTGTTTATGACAAATTTTTAGAGTAGAAAAAATAATTTTTCAACATGGTTAATTTGTCCAACACTACGATATTTATAGGAGACCATATAAAAATAATTTGATTCAAAATCATATTGTAACCCCCCATAATTGGCTATTAATTCTGAAAATGTGCAACCGCAAAGTGCCACATGATAAAAAAATTTTAAACTTCTCAAAAAAAATATGTACTAATACAAACTCACTTTCTTTTTTCAATTTACGATAAAGGTTTCTCATAAGTCTTTCTAACACTATTTTTTTAACTTCATGTGTACATTTTAAGAATCAATTTATCATTCACACATTATTTATTTTGAGCATATATACAATATATCAATTTATTCATTTCACTTAGAAAAATTCGAAATTTACTTTGACTGCCTAACCCAAATAAGAAATAAATATCACAAATATTTGTACCACAAAATAACCATATGAATAAATCTATTGTTTGCTTTAGCTCTAATGTTTCCCAGCAGGTCAGGGATGATGTATGTGCGGTGCTTGGAGTTGCAGAAGGGGATACAACTGGGAAATATTTGGGACGCCCTTCTCTAGTTGGGAGAAATAAAAAAAGTCATTCTTGCCTATTTGAAGGACAAGATTTTGGCTAAGATTCGTAGTTGGAATGCAAGATTTTTATTACGTAGTTGCAGTAAGGGAGGTGCTATTGAAAACGGTGATCCAGGCTATGCCATCATATGCAATGATGGTGTTTCTGCTACTGGTTGGGTTGTGTAAGGAGATTGAGTGCATTATGAATGAATATTGGTGGACAGGGACGGCTGGACGTGGAAGGGGGATTAAATGGAGGTCGTGGGAGGGCCTATGCACCCCAAAGAAATATGGTGGAATGGGGTTCAGAAAGTTTAGGGATGTCAATTTGGCTTTCCTGGGGAAACAAGCTTGGAGCCTAATAACCAACCCGAAATCCTTGGTGGCTCGTGTTTATAAAGCACGTTACTATTCTTGAGGTAATTATTTTCAAGCAACTTTGGGGAGTAACCCGTCTTTTATTTGGCGTGATTTGTTGGAGGTACAGACACTTGTTAAAGGGGGGAGTAGGAGGTGTATAGGTGATGGTAAGAAAACATATATTAGGCCGGACCCTTGGCTGCCGGATGATACACAACCATTTATCAACACTGTGTTACATGACTCGATTTATAATGCGCCTGTATCATCTCTTTTAAATGAGTCAGGCAATGCATGGGATGTTGAGTGTATAACTGATATTTTTTATGATGCAGATGTAAGGAGAATACTCTCAATACCAATTAGCGGGCGAGGCGGGACTCATAGGTGTGGCACTGGGATTCCAAGGGCATGTATACTGTGAAGTCTTGCTATAGGCTGTGTTAGGGAGAATATACTACACAACGGCCCTGGAGTTCGATCTGGAATCTAGAAATACCGCCGAAGGTAAAGATGTTTTGTTGGCAGTTGGTTTCTTCATATCTTTCAACCCGGGATGCTTTGAACACTAAACATGTGCCTTGCATGGTGATGTGTCATATGTGCGGTAGTGTTTCTGAGTCTGCATATCACTTGTTTGTGCAGTGCCCTACGGTCCAAGCTATGTGGAATAAAGTTGGGGTACAAGTGGTGGCGAGGATGGGAACATTGTCGATTGGGTTGTTGCATGCATTAAAGCTTTTGACCATGAGCTCCTCAGTAAGTTTGTAATGGTGTGTTGGGGTCTATGGAATAGTAGGAATGAGCGTGTCCGGAAAGGCATTTCCTTTGTTATGGATACAATGTTACATCTGACTTTATCCTATTGGTACAGTTGGAAGGATGCAAAGGAGTCAGTGCATGTCTCTCATTCCCTACTCACTCGGGTGCTAGTGTGCCGTGGACGAAACCAACACCAGGCAGGTTGAAGGTAAATACGGACGCAGCCTTTGATTATGCTAATAATTGTGGTATGGGTATGGGTATGGGTATGGGTTGGGTTCGCCGGAATGAGGAGGGGAGATTTCTTGCTGCTAAAGGTCTTAATGTGAGGGGATGTTTCATTGTTAATGAGGCAGAGGCTTATGCTATCCGGGAGGCTCTAAGTTGGCTCAAGGACTTGGGCCTGGGAGAGGTGGATGTCGAGACTAATTCTCAAATTGTTTTCCATGCTATTCATGCTACATCTTTTCATTCATCGTTTGGTAGTTTAGTTGATGATATTAAAGTAGTTACTACTATGCTTCATAATGTAGTGTTCTATCCTGTAAAGCGATCTGCAAATAGTGCTGCTCACCTTGTTGTTCGGGAGGCCGTTTCTGAGTCAGGTTGCAAGGAATGGGTTGATATCCCACCCCCTTTTCTTGTTGATTGTTTGTCCGTTGAATCTATGAATTAAGTTTAACCTTTCAAAAAAAAAAAAATTAACCACATGAAATGCAAATTTTGCTAATACTTTCCAACATTTACTTTAATTGTGAGTAGGCAAATGTTGCATAAAATATATTATTAGATAATATTTTTAATAGGGAAAAAATTAGAGTGAATTCCATTTTTGGTCCTATTGTTATAGGGGCGTTTCCAATTTTAGTCCACTTTATTTTTTTTTGCCACTTTACAACTACTATTATTGAATGTGTTCCACTTTTAGTCCACCGTTAATATTGTCGTCAAGAGGTCGTATAATTCAGGGATATTTTGGTCTTTTTATGATTGTCTCTTCTCTTTTAATCCAGGCGCTTCGTCCTCCTCCTCCGATATTCGAAGATGGCTCTTCGAACAACGAGAATGGAAAGCCAAAGCTACATCTTTTCGTTCGTTCCAACGTGGGGCGGCGAGGTTTCTTAGGTTTTAGGTTTAATGTTCTCATTTCTTTTAGTCAAACATAGTCTTGGATGAGAAGAAAGATCAAAATACCCCTAGATTACACGGCCTCTTGATGAAAATATTAACGGTGGACTAAAAGTGTAACACATTCAATAATAATGGTCATAAAGTGACAAAAAAAATTAAGGTGGACTAAAATTGGAAACACTCATATAACAATAGGACCAAAAATGGAATTCACTCGAAAAAATTATTATTCATCTAAAATGTAACTCTAAACAATTAAATTGAGGTGGTATATGATTAGAATAATGAGAATGGAACGGAAAATCTTGCAGCAGACGCGGGGAAAAGCGTGCAGAAAACGTAAAACTCTCATACTAACTTTCCGCGTGCAGCATAGAAATCTGTCTCTTTCATTGTCTTCTCGCAGTGGAGGAAAACCCAGTCCACATTTTGTTTAGATTAGTCCGCAATGATGATGAGAGGTTAGTCAAAAACCATGATTAATTAGACTATTCATTATTTGTAATGTAGTGATGAAGGTGTAATCATCATACATATATATTGATCCAAGGATCGGACATTTCAACTTAAAAAAAAAACCAACTTAGTGTGTGTTTAGTTCACACACGGGAATTGAAATCAGAATGGAAATGAGAATTAAATACTTGATAATAGTAATCGTTTTGGTGAAAATATTAGGGTAAAATTGGAATGGTTATCAATATTAATGTTTGGTTATGTATGACCCTATAATGGGAATAAAAGTTTTAAAAATACAAATACAAAAAACAAGGCATTGCCAAAATGGTGAGATTTAGTGTGGGCACTACCACGGAGCTTTGCAGACCTCCGGCGATGGTACGAAACCTGCTTGAAGATGACCGTTTGAGTCGCCCTTGGCTTAGAGTAACCTGAGAGAGGAATTAGTAGCTGTTCCTGGGGTAGTGGGGCTTCCCCCTCCTTATTGATCTAAAAACATATAATGATATCCAAAGCACTAATATGAACAAAAAATCAAAAAAGAAAATTTAAAAGTACTCATCCAAACTTAAAAATCAAATTACCAATATAAAATATAATGATACCCCTTTTTAATTAGAGAATGAAGTTCTTAATTAAAGTGGAAATCAAATCTCATAATTGTGTCTTAAAAAGTTATCAACCAAACAATAACTATGATGTTGATTCTATTCTTAGTATGTAGACCCATTAACCAAACACACCCTTAGACTATGTATCTAATAAATTATATCATGCACCCGATCGGGTCTATCTTATAAGATGGACCTCATATAAATTTATTTTTATTATATTACAGATTTATTTTCGGTGTAATGCAAAATCATTTTTAATAAGCTTATTCTATTTTGATACAAGTTTAATTTTTATGTATTGTAAATTAAAATGAACATGTATAATAATACTATAATATACTAAAATTTAACTTACAATATATTCAAAATAAATGTGTATCATAATCTGATCTATTTTGCTACGTGAAACCCAGTCAACTATATAAGTAATTATTGGACTATATCTTTGCAAATTGTCATCTGTTTCCATTCTCAGTTGCTTAGTTATCGAATGCAGTCCTACCAATAATTTATTCGGTGATTAGTTTAGGAAAATATAATTGGTATTAAGTTGGATGCATATGAATGTCTGAGCATAAGTTTTACGGCAATCCCTTATTATTTTGAATCGTTCTACAGAGTAGTTTCCTAGGTAACATAAAAAAAACTTACGATGTTGTCCTACAATCCTGGCTGCAGCCTGCATGCGTGTGTGTATATATATATATATATATATATATATATATATATATATATATATATATATATATATATATATATATATAGGTCCAGGTGCAGGTATAGAATTCCCGTGCAGTTGTGGGGTTGATGCACCTTAAGCATTAAAATGGTGCATTTTAAGTATACAAACAACGCACCTTAAGCACACAAACAAAGCCCCTTAAGTACACAAACCACGTGCCTTAAGCACACAACAAAGCACCTTAAGAACACAAATCATGCACCTAAGGTTTTAAAATGGCTCACCTTAAGTTTCACACAACTGACGCACCTTAAGCATACAAATCACGCACCTTAAGAAAAAAAACCACGTACTTAAGTTTCAACAATTACTCACCTTAAGCACAAAATTCACGCACCTTAAGCACAAAAATCACGCACCTTAAGCACAAAAACCATGCACCTTAAGCACAAAAACCACACACCTTAAAAGGAAAACCACGCTCCTTAAATTTGACCTAGATGCAAAAATTGCCACCATGTTTATTTTTAATTTTGGCAATCACGGACGTTGATTTAAGCAAGATCAATGACTTAGATTTAACCGCACAACTGCACGGGAACTGAATTTTATATATATATATATATATATATATATATATATATATATATATATATATATATATATATATATATATATATATATATATATATATATATATATATATATGAGACGGACCATGTGAGAACCAAGTGCACATGAGAGAATTGTGAACCAATCAAAGTCGTCTGCGTGTCCAGATCTAACGGATCAGAAACACTATTTTTTTTTTTAAACGCGCTGACATTTTCGTAAATAATTGAACTTTGAAATGCAAGTAAATTGTGTTAAAAGTGCAAATAATAGTTTCATATGGTGCACCTAATTAAGTGCAAGTAAAATGTATTAAAATTGCAAATAAAATGTATTAAAAGTGTAATAAATAAAGTACACTGAGCATTAATAGTAAGTGCACATAATGTTATCATTAGTTGTACCAAATGTTATCATTCAGTGCACTAATGTGAAAGACGTTATCATTAGGTGCGTCAATGTTAAAACGGTAAATTACTTGCACTATTAAGTGCAAATGGTTGCACTTTTAAGTGATTTAATTGCACTTTTTACTAGCACACTTGCACTTTTAACACATGTTACTTGCACCAAAGTTCAAGTTATTTACGAAAATACCACTGTGTCGTTTTTTTTTTTAAATTACATTTGATTCGTTGAATCTGGACACGTGAACGGTTGCGATTGGTTCATAGTTCGGCAGCAGTTCTCACTTGAACGCGCCTCTGTGTGCGTGCGTGCGTGAACATTAAAATCTGTACTTTTATGGGCCGTTTGGTTCACGGAATGTTAGATTACTGAGAATGTTAAATTCCTGTGTTTTGGTTTAAAACTAAGGTATGCAAATAAGGCAACGGTAATTAGATAAATTGATTAAAATGTCAAAAGCCCAAAATTATAGTAATAAGATGAAGGAATGTGAGATTACCTAAGAAATTGGAGGGTATCTCATATTTCATTCCAATAGCTAAAAATTATATCTGGAGGTTATTTGATATTCATTGGGAAAATTACATAACCTGAACCAAACATGGTAATCTTATATATCCCTAAGCAAATATAACCTTCGTTATCTTATATAACTTGAACCAAACACCCCTTAAAATTTTCCAGGTTTGCACATTTAGTATTACCATTTTACACATTTAGTATTAATAGTTTACACATTTAGTATTAAAATATTGTACTTGCAAAAACGTGAAAATGTATTGCACTTAAGGTTTCGATTTTTGAGTTTATAATTGAATTTTTAGTTTTATGTGCTATAGTGATTCACTTTTTACTGTTTAGAGTCTTGCATTTTCGGTTTAAATTTAAAATTTAACTTTCTTCATTGAATTTTTTTTTAATTTATCAAGATTTACATATTTTAGTTGTTACATATATATATATATATATATATATATATATATATATATATATATATTGCATATTAATTTAATTAAGTGATCAAGTTAGCATCATATAGAGGAATGATGATGTTGATACGTCACTTGTCACATATTCATTTCCTCTAACTATTCAATTAATTAGTATTAAACTTTGCCTGAAACTTACACATTTCCATAATTTTAGAGTTGTCTTTTTCACCAATTTCAAAAGAAAATATATAATCCGACAAGTTTAAATAACATCCAGGACATACATAACGTTGACAACTAAACGTACAAAAAAGAATATTTTATTTTGTTAGATTAATAACAAATTTCATTGTTCAAAGCTATTGTGTGTTATGTTGGGCTGATGAGCTGAAATGCAAATTTGCTGTGTTATGTTGGGGTCTATGGACCAGTAGAAATGATTCTGTTTGGCGATCAGCACCCTTCTCGACAGCTTCACTAATCTTTGGATGAGCATCGATCTGTTCGTACAGGTGAGCATTGGAGACTCCCCGCTGCTGGGCGTTTAAAAATGAATTGTGATGCTGCTCTTGATGGAACTAATAATTCTATGGGATTAGGCTGGGTTCTAAGAGATGATTGTGGCACTTTTTTGGCAGCCAAAGGAATGCAGATGAGAGGGCAATTTACTGTGAAGGAAGCCGAGGCAATTTGTGTACGGGAAGCGTTAAGCTGGTTGGAAGACATAGGCATGGGAGACGTAGATGTAGAGATAGACTCCCAACTAGTTTATCATGCTTTACTTTCTGAATCGTTTAATTCATCTTTTGGCTTTATAATTGGTGATGTAAAAGAGGTTGCATCTTTTATCAATGACGTTAATTTCTCGTTTGTTAAGCGATTTGCGAATCGGGCTGCCCATACTGTTGCTAGGGAGGCCGTTTCTTTGTCAGATTGCGGGGAGTGGTTCGATGATCCTCCTCTGTTTCTTGTAGACTTTCTTCTTTCTGATTTAATGAATTAAGTCTCTTCTCCAAAAAAAAAAAAAAAAAAAAAAAGCTATTGTATGTTTTTCTCTGTTTTCTGAAATAAACTTTTTATAATGAAAATTATTGGCGATTTGGCACTATATATCACTAGATTGTATTATAATTTCACTAAACAAAATTAAAATGCCAAACAATTCATTGTGACTATTGAATAAGAGAGAAGTACAAGTTTTTAAAATTAGAGGTAAAGGTCTCATTCATAAAATTTCTAAAAAAATAATGTTTTATTTATAAGATTAAAAAAAGATATGATCACACTTGTGTGAGACCGTCTCACGAATCCTTATCCGTGAGATGAGTCGGTTGTGTCGAGTCAATATGGAAATGTAATACTTCTATTGAAAAATGTAATACTAATTAGAAATAAAGTATTTGTTACTTTTGGAAAAATGTAATAATTTTGATGACAAAAGTATTACATTTTTCATCAAAAGTATTACATTTTTCTTTATAAGTAATATTGGCAAGTGTTTGTTCCTTATAATGAAAAATATAATACTTTTAAATCAAAATGTAAAAGTATTACATTTTTCTTAAAAAGTATTACATTTTTTTCATATAAGTAATGAACATTTTGTTCCTTATTAGTATTACATTTTCCAGTATAAGTATTACATTTGATCTTGACGCGACCCGTTTCATAAACAGGGCCGGCCCAGGCACATGGGCAGCCTAGGCACCTGCCCAGGGCCCAAGTCTATAGGGGGCCCATAGAAAATATAGTAATATATTATATATTATATATATTATAATACTTCGTACTTAATAGTTAATATGTACTTAATACTTCAGTTCACCGCCCTGCCTCTTCTTCGCCACTCTCCAAGTTACCGTCCTCTACTCCTCTGTCTCGCGCCTTCGCCTTCGGCCTTCGCCGGCCTAATCTCAGTAATCTGCAATTGCAAAGGTATTTTATGATTTGGAAATTTAGGATTTAGGAATTGCATATTACATTCTAAAAACAAAATGAATTATAGATTAGGTTTAAAATTGCAGATTAGGCATTACTAATTGTTAGTTGTTAATGTAATCTGAATTTAAGAATTGTTAAATAAAACTGCAGATTAGGCATACTGGCATAGGCATTGCTAATTGTTAGTTGTTAATGTAATCTGAATTTAAGAATGGTTAACTGTTAATTGTTAGGATTTAGGGATTATTGCAGATTTAGGAATTATTGCAGATTTGGTTAATTGTTATGATTTAGGAATTAATTGCAGATTACATTTTGAAAGTATGAATTATTGCAGATTAGGAAAAATTGCACATTACATTTTGAAATTAGGAAATTTTGCATAATGAATTGCATATTACAGATTTGCAGATTATTGCATATTACATATTTACATATTTCATATAATCATATTGCAGATTATTGCATATTATTGCATATTAGGTTAATTGTTATGATTTAGGAATTTTGCATAATGAATTGAATATTACAGATTTAGGAATTTTGCATAATGAATTGAATTTTATTTGTCTTTTAATTTTATTTCTTAGAATTCCTATGTATAATGAAATTGTAAGTTTATTAGGTTTATTATATGAAGATTGTTTTTATTTTATTTTATTTTATTTTGTAAGTTGTGTAATGTGTTTATTCATTTATTTATGTAGGGATTGAAGATACATGTTTACCCGTTGGTAGAAATAAAGATTGTTGATTGGCTATTTCAGTATTCCAAGCGCCAGGTGCTTTTGTTCCTTTTTTATTTTTTATTTTTTTATATACAATGTTGCCTAATAAACATTTATCTGGAAGTGAAAAGAGAAAAAAAAAAAAAAATTGAGCAGTTAATAGACTCACAAAGAGGAGCTATGAATAAATTTATTAAAATAGTAGGATCATCTAATGAAAATTTAGAGAGACCAAACGTAGGTAATCTTGAACCATCTAATGAAAATTTGAGGAATCAAGATCATATTGATGAGGATATTGGTAATTTGAATGGACAAGATAATGTAACAAATAATAGTCCTTTAGGTGAACATGATAATTTATCAAATGAGTATAATGTTGAAAATATATTGGTTGATGAACAAATTGCTCCTTATTTTGATATTTATGACCCTAGAAATTGGTCTAAATCTTGATAATAAATCAAAAGATATTTTGGTTGAAAAGGGGCCTATAAGGGAATTAAATAATGTGTTTCCTTTGGATAATAACTCAAAATTGAAGTTATTGAAAACCTACTTGAGATCTTCAATGTCACAAGAAAGATTGAATGGTTTGACGATTTTGTGTATTGAGAAAGATATGTTAGAAAATATTAATCTTGATGCAATTATCGATGATTTTGCATCGAGTAAAGCACGTAGAAATTTTTTGTCATGATTATTTTTGTATTTAAAAAATTGTTGAAAATTTTCTAATCTTATTTCTTGTTATTTGATATTCTAATTGTTTTAGTATTATTAAATTTAAATTTAAATTTTTTATATAGGGGCCCTTTTTTAAAATTTCATCCCGGGCCTATAAAATGTTTGGACCGGCCCTGTTCATAAACATGGATCTTTGAGACGGTCTCACACAAATTTTTGTCTTTGAATAAAGATAGGTACGTAATCTCAACTACCAATAATTATTGTGTGTCCACACAGCTGTATGGATTATAAATAAAAAGTACATTATTTATGTACATAAAAGACATTATTAGAAAGTGCATTATTTAGGTACTTAAAATATATACATTATTTTGTATACTATCAAATAATGTACTTTTAGTTACATCTTCCTTCAAAAAAAATAATGTACTTTTAGTATATTAAAAATTTATATTATATTTTGAAAAGTACATTATTTCGTATAATGCATGCTCAATATACAAATAATGTACTTTTAATATATTAAAAATATATATATTTTTTAATCCAAATAATAATTTGCCTTCAATGCAAGTACGTTCTCAGTTTTGAAAAGTGTGTTATATATCAAAGGGAAAAAGTTGAGAAATTCCAAAACAAAACTATAAATAAGAAGACTCTATCACACCCAGCTGGGAGAGCAATGGTAGGGAAATAGGGCAAATTATGCTATAGAAGCACAGTTTCATATCCATAATTTTTATACTATAGATTCATAATTATAGAGTTATATGTTCATAATTTTATAAATATATGTTCATAATTATAGAGCTATATGTTCATAATTTTCGATATTCATACACTGTTGGAAATTATGAAATTTCTGACTACCTGAAAGTGATCTTAAATTAAGTTGAAAGCAAAAAGTGGTCGGAAATAGCAACAAAGGTTTTTCCGGATACCAAAAGTGGTCGGAACAAGGTTTTCAACTTGATTTAAGATCACTTTTAGGTGGTCGGAAATTCTATAATTTTCAACAGTGATATTCCCAATTGTTGAACTCTGTTTTCACAAATCATAGAACTATATGTTCATAATTTGATAACTATACAATTTAAAAATTATGAATCTACAGTACAGATATTATGAATCTGCAGCATAAAAATTATGAATCTACTGTATAAAAATTATGAATCTACCGTATTTAAATTATGAATCTACGGTTTAGAAATTATGAATCTAAAGTATAGATTTTATAAATCTATAGTATAAAAATTATGGATATGGAACCGTGCCCACCTTACACGATTCCACAGCATAACGTTCCGGCAAATAGTCCACTAGCCAATTTATATACACACCAGAATTCCATTAAAGTTGTGTTAATACGAGTGGTGTAAGTTTATGTTTTTTTTTTTTTAACTAGTATTTTTACCCGTGTGTTGCACAGAATGAATTTGTTATAATATTTTAAAAATATTTGGATCGATATACAATTACATAAATTATAACAACAAATATTATATAGTATAATTGATGAAATAGATTAGATCAGTTATATTTTCTAATGTTATCCTTACTTGAATTCGAGAAAATAATTGCCGAATTACCCCTACGATGCAGGGGTAAAAATTTTTATTATATATTTAGATAATAAAATTAAAGATGAAATTATAAACAATTCTAATATTTTTTGAATGTGTACATTTATTTGATTATAAGATTAGTGTAAAAGTATCATTCAATTAATTGAATAATATATAATTTGTTTATCTGCAATTATCTTTAAAAATCGATATGTAATATGATTTATGTAATTATATTATTCCTAAAATAAATATGGGAAAAAGAATAAAATAATTTAATTATAATTATTATAAAAATAAATCTAACCAGCCATGTTTAGCTTAATTACTATAATAATTATTAAGCAATTATACTAATATCTGTGCAATTATATTTTTTGTACCAAAGTATATTCCTTTTCACCGTATCGCCTTTACTTTTTTCCCATCTTCTATATCTGAATGAATTAATTGTAATTATACTACTATTCGTGTAATTATTAGCTTAATTAACATAATAATTTATTTTGTTATCATAGTATTATACCTTTTGTGTATATATATATATATATATATATATATATATATATATATATATATATATATATAAATTGTTGTAGTAATCCAACTATTCATATTTAATTATAATAATGTGATAAAAGATACCAAGCACCTTATACTCAATTGATACTTTCGTAACTCTTATTAAAATAGTCACATAATCAAACCTGGATGATGGGTATTCGCTCTAACAAAGACATCCATACACACCAAAATAATAATAATAATAATAATAATAATAATAATAATAATAATGTGATAAAAGGTTTTTTTTGTGGTGTAAGAGCATTCACAATGGTTGGGGAGAATTGGGAGATAATGTAAGAGTGATTAGGAGAGAGAATGTGGGAAGGGGAGGAAAAAAAAATCAAAATCAAAAATTAAAAAACAAAAAATAAAAATAAAAAAAAGTAAAGGGTCAGGCGCGCCGTTCAGCGCGCCTGACGCGCCGTTCGGCGCGCCTGACGCGCCGTTCGGCGCGCCTGACGCGCCCACGGGCGCGTGCCTTGCACGCGCCCGTGTGGGAGGCTGCTGTGCGCGAAACGCGCACAGCAGCCTCCTTTTTCTTCTCTTTTCTTTTCTTCTTTTTCTGCATTCTTCCCAATTTTGCAGAACAAATATTTTGATAAATAATCTCACCCTACATTTGTTATTATCCCCACCTAAGATAATTCATCTGACATTATCTCCATAATATCCACTGATGTGGATGCTCTAAGGATGGGAGTGGTTAATATCCCAGTAATTGGCCCTACCAAAGACATCCATATACGACAAATAAACTTTGGCCTTCAACAATAGCATTCCGTCGCGGCGGCGAGGAATTGAGATGTCACTATCAGCCATGTTGGCAGGAGTGCCACCGTGTACACCAAACTAGCCAGCTGTAAATGGGAAATTAAAATAAAATAAAGGAAAGGAATATGGCGGGAGCGAAGATGATTGCTTGGGCAACGTAAATAGCAGTGTAAAGTAGATGACAGCTGGCTATAGTCGTGTCAGCGTCATGGAATCCCCTTTATTAGCCAGCTGGCGATATACTACATTGCGCGCAACACGACATTCCTAGGTTTGGGTTGGCACCCTTCTCGACTTGGGGGTAGACATTAGCATGATTTTAGGGATATATTCGATTGGCTAATAATTAGACAACTATATATATATATATATATATATATATATATATATATATATATATATATATATATATATATATATGCATTTATATTAATTATATATTATATAGTATGAGAGTGTTCGGTAAATTTAAATTAGTGAGTTTGACTAGTTGATAGTATTAGCTAATTATAGAAACATGTTTGGTAAATTTACTATTAGTTAATAGCTTATTACATGCAAAATAATTTTTCTTAAAAACATAATCGAAAAAACTGCTTTGAGCAGCTTTGTGAATTTTAGGCCATGTTTGGTAAACGGTTGATAACTGATAGCTATTAGCTGTTAGCTGTTAGCTGATTGGGTTAATTAAAGGATATAACTAGTTGATAACATTAGCTGATTGTAGAAATGTGTTTGGTAAATTAGTTGTCAGCTGATAGCTGTTTGGTATAATTTCTTTTCTCAAAAAGCTAATTGAAAAAGTTGCTTTGAGTAACTTTTTGAATTTTAGCATTTTGGATTACAAAAAGCTAATTAACCAAGTCAAACAACTAATAGTGATCAAATAAGTCAAAATTGACCTATAGGCTAACTATTTTACCAAACAAGGCTATAGTGTTTCAGAGTAATAAGATGTTGCAAAAAAAATTAATTAATTAAACACTTATATTGATTGTTTAACTAACAGCTAATAGTGTTCAAATAAGAATCTCAATCAATTCTAAACACAAGCATCATTGAACGTACAACTCCCTTAGGAAAACGTCTAAATTGAAAATTTACTAAACAATTAAGGGATCCCACACTCATAACATCTTATCATTGATTGATGACCAAATTAAAAGTACAAATCTTCATTATTTGTATTAATTAGGGTCAAATCCTTTGGGTTAGGCGAACTTATTAGCTAGGATGATATGAACTTAATAAACTAAACCATTTGGAAAACATGTATTTGTATTTCACGCTTAAATCGGTTATTTTATTTTATTTTTATTAAAAAAAAACACAATATTTTAGTAAATGTAAACAAAATATTGCCAAACACAACTTTGAATTTATTTACTTTTTCTTAAATTCAAATAGAAGTAAAAACTTTTTGAAAGGAGCTTTAAATTAAGTGGTAGTTTTATTATTTACCATGCAAATATTTTGTGCTTATTTTGATGTATTTGTTGGTGTAATCGTGGCCATCTATCGCAAACGAATTATGAACCCTGTGCCAAATGCAACACGAATAAAAGTAAATTTTAGGTTATATATATATATTTTAATACTACTGACTCTATTACAATGTAGTATCTATTTATACTTTCTCAACCTACACAATGTCTTTGGCTTTTAGGTTATAATTTAGTTTTCAAAAAAGAAAAAGTTTTATAGTTTTTTTTTTTTTTTTGAAAGGAAGTTAGTTATAGTTTAAATGACGTGACTTTGAATTGTGATAATTTCACATGAACCCCTTAGATATATTTATAGTAACACGTGGACCTTCTTTTATTTCAAAATAGCAATTCAATCCCTTACCAAAAAAAAAAAAAAATGATGTACTCATTTATTTTGCAAATTAAAATTTAAAGAAATATCAATTTATAAAATAAAACAAAGGGTATATTGGGGAAAAAACATTGACTAGAAATCCAACTAAAATGATCTGATCTCTTATTACATTAAAAATACAAATATATTCGTTCTCATATTTAGTTTTGTAATCAAGCGAGTTGACGTAAATGAATAGTGCGCATTGGATCAAAGTTAAGGAGGATGCAAGTTGGCATGGATATGTGGGTGGGTGGGTGGGTGGGGTGGGGGGAGAGGATAATGGATGATGTAACGCAGATGATATGGATAGAGATGCTTAATTGAATTAGGGCAATTGTTAAATCAAAGTGCACCATTTGTACGTTTGGGATGTTAAATCAAATAACTATGGAACCAAAGGACGGCTAAGGTTGGTGGAATTCCACAAAATGATGAATAGTTATGTAGGTTAATGTGAAGTAAATGTGTAATTGTTAAAAAGAAGTGGGTGAGAATCAAATTTTAAAGATTCGGGGTTTTTAACAAGGTAAAATTACTAACTTAATTATTTTGGTTGATCAATCAATTGAGTTGTGCCTCAATGACAGTGAATTATTGTGATGTGAGAATCAGATTTTAACATAATAAATGAAATGTCACTGCGCAAAAAAATAACAAAATATATACGAATTTAGCTACGAATTAAATAGTCACATGTTAAATACTTATAAAGTGGGATTCACTTTTAAAAGTGAGAGAGTATTGAATCGATAAGGATAGCCTTACAAGTTGGAAGAATGAAACATTCATAAACTACCCGCATGCGCAGCTCAACTGGTCATAGAGGCGAGTCTCACCAGCGGCAGTGTGGGAGTAACCTCTTGCCTCTGTGGTTCATGTTCAGTTGAGTTACCATGATTTACATCCTCCCAAATGCTCTGTCGGGGTGTGGGGGGCCCGGGTTGGGGTTCAGCCTTTTGGAAGAATGAAACATTCATAACCTACCCGCATGGGCAGATCAACTGGTCATAGAGGCGAGTCTCACCGGCGGCAGTGTGGGAGCAACCTTTAGCCTCTGTGGTTCATGTTCAGTTGAGTTACCATGATTTACATCCTCCCAAATGTTCTGTCGGGGTGTGGATTCAGCCTTTTTGGAAGAATGAAACATTCATAAAATGTTTCAAAATTATTTTTCTAATTATTAAAAACTATTTTTTTTTCTAAAAAACGTAATAAACTTTTAATATTTGTCCATAGTTAAAGAAAAAATATTTATAAATATACATATATAAAATATTTTTATATTTATACTTTTATCACACATTTCATATCATATTTCTTATTTCTCGTTTATCATTTCCGGGTAAATTCACCGGTTATGTGTGTGTGTGTTTTTTTTTTTTTTTTTTGGAATACAAAAATGGGACACTTTTTTGTTGGGATACAAACATACGGAAAACAACACTGAAGGATGCATGTTACTTTTTTCAACATGCATCTAACAGAATGCATTGTTGTCTTTTATATATTTTTTCCAGGAAAAGTACGGCACATTATACGAGAATAATACGATAAATAAATACAGAATTTACCTATTATAAATACCCTAAACCCTAATCAAATACTGATTTAAATTAAATGTAATAAATAATAAATAACTTTGCTATGTAATTAATAAATAATTAATTCTTAAATTTTTTAAAATAAATACTCCGTAATGTTTAATGTAAATAATTTTTTTTAAAATGCCTCTCACATTTATTCATTTGTAGGTATATGTTAAAAGATATAGAAAATAATTACATTACATAAATTAAATTAAATAAATATATAACATTACGTATTACCATAAAAAGTTTAAAATTTAAATGAAAAAAATTATTTTCGTTATTTTCTTCCAAAAGGTTGAACCCTAACTCTAATTGTTTTCGTTAGTTTGAAAGAGTACTTGCTTGCCAAATTAAGGCCTTGAGTCTTTTATATATGTACTTGGTCATCACATCACTACGAATGTGTCTCAAACAAAAGTGACATTTGATCCGAGGGCTTTGTAATTCAGGCAAAGTATTAAACGCTACATCAATCCCGACATGCATATTCGAAATGATACAAACAAAAGTGACATTTGCTAGTTGTTTGAGAAACCAAGTCCAACTGGAACTGTTTTCAGAATCAACAATTTGAGTACGCCAATGAAAATATTTCCATGTTAGTGTTCATTATGACCACTAGTAGGAAATGACCATTGTATTTGCTGTATAAGTGTATACTATCGATATCAGGCTTGAAGGACCAAAATGCATACAAGAATGAGGTTAACAACAATTAACTAACTATTATTATACTTATAAATGATTAAAGAATAATGAATGAGGTTAAAAAGCAAGTATATGTATATTAATACATCTTTTCCATTATTGTTACAATAATATTTTTTTTTGGTAATAATCTATACTATATATAAAAACAAAATTCTGAAATTTTAACTTCCCGCCCAATTCTTAAAAAATCTCTCTTCCCAATAAAATATATTGATTTCTACTTTTCCATTCGTGCAATAATTCTGGGTAAAAATTCTATTCTAAAATTATAAAATAGTGTAATACAATTCCATTTGCACATCTATACTATATATAAAAACAAAATCCTGAAATTTTAACTTCCCGCCCAATTGCTAAAAAATCACTCTTCCCAATAAAATATATTGATTTCTACTTTCCCATTCGTACAATAATTCTGGGTTAAAATTCTATTCTAAAATTATAAAATAGTGTAATACAATTCCCTTTGCACATCTATACTATATATAAAAACAAAATCCTGAAATTTTAACTTCCCGCCCAATTCCTAAAAAATCTCTCTTCCCAATAAAATATATTGATTTCTACTTTTCCATTCGTACAATAATTATGGGTTAAAGTTGTGAAGTGTCAAAAGTTCGGCAAGGCATAACTTTTGACTCGGTTGTCCGTTTTGGACAAATGTTTTTTTGAAATCGCGTATTTTTTCGATATCTATCCACCGCAAACTGCCGTAGGCGATTTGGCCCACCAATTTCTAAAAAAAAAATGCTTTATTAAATAATTTCTAAGAAAAAACTATGAGAACCTTATGTTTTATTAATGAATTTTTAAATTTTTTAATTAAAAAATTGTCCCGTGTATTATTTAATAATCTCTGTTTATAATTGGTCAAATTATTTAATTATAGTAAATTAGGGAATAATTAATGATGGTAATAGAAATCCTAGAAAAATATTATAATTGAAGAATATTTAATTATTGTTATATTATTATTGTGACTTACGGAATACAATACAAGAATATTTAATTATGGTTATATTATTATTGTGTGCCTCACGGCCATTATATACTAACAAAACTTGAAAAGAAATTAATAATGATAATAATAATATAAGTGGTAAAAATAATATCTAAAAGTAATTAAGTGTTAATAATAATAGTAAGAATATTAACGTAAGAATTATAACATAGAACAAATCGTAAAAATTAATAACTTTAGTCTAGGAATAAATTTAGAATTGTCAGGAAAGATAAGCGACCTCTGGTGAAATTAACTCTTTATCGATTTAAATATTCTTAATATATTACAACAATTTCATTCCGTGCATCGCACGGGTGAAAATTACTAGTAGTAGTAGTAGTAGTAGTAGTAATAATAATAATAATAATAATAATAATAATAATAATAATAATAATAATAATAATAATAATAATAAATACTCTCCTACCCATAATACAGTTCTACTTTTTATTTTATAAAATCTCCAAATAATAATATTGATTGAAATTACACTATAAATACTTTTCTAACCGTAATACAATTGTACATGAAACATGCGTCCTTATTTCTGCAAAGTATAATATTAAAATTGTAATAATTTAGAAAAAAATTACAGTATAAATACTTTCCTATCCGTAATACAATTTTACTTATTAGTTTACAGAATCTCCAAATAATAATATTGATTGAAATTACACAATAAATATTTTCCTAACCTTAATACAATTGTACATGAAATATGCAACAATATTTCTACAAATAATAATATTGAAATTGCAATAATTTAGATTAAAATTACAATATAAATATTTCCCCATCCGTAATATAATTCTACCTGCATATTATTTTACATAATCTCCAAATAATAATATTGATTGAAATTACACTATAAATACTTTCATAATCTTAATACAATTGTACATGAACCATGCATCCTAATTTTTACAAATAATAATATTAAAATTGCACTATAAATACTCCCTTAATCGTGAACAATTCTTTCATCGATTATTTTCTGTTCTTCTTTGGTATTTCTCCTATTTTTCTTTATTGTTGACTAATGGAGTCTGTTATCAACACTTCACAGGACAATGTTGAACAATTTAGTTCTCATTAAACATGTTTCTTCCTCTTGCAATAATATTTTTCCACCTTGCTTTTCTTAATAGTTAGTTTCATCTAGGGCATAACACCACTGGAAGCTACATCTTCGTCAATTCCAGAAGTCATTTTGGTTGATGAAAGAACTCCCAGCAGTAGTCTTTAAAGAGACCAAACGTGGAATGTTCATTGTCTTCAAAGGGTCTGAAGAATCCTAAGATCGAACCCAATACATGAGAACCCTGGCCGATTGGTTTTTGATTGACGACAAACAATGTATATTTATGTTCTAGACAATTAAATTTCCTATTTTCACACCATTAGACTGTGATTTTGTTTTTCTTTGTTTAAGTGGACTAAATGCTTAACATATGGTTTATTCTGTTATCCTTTAAATTGCTTTAAATTTTGGCATTGTTGTTAGCTTATATACGTAAGGAAACAGTTTATTTCGTCACTCTTCTTGATTTTCACTGCCTATTTCTGTGTTATAAATCTACATGTTAAGTAACAATATAGTTGACAAGCCAGAAAAACATTACACGTGCATGTCCAGTAAAACAATATAGATACAAAAACGTCAATCTTCATACATGAGATTAAATATTTAGTATAAATAAATGAATATATAAATTTAAGCAAACTAACAAACACTCCAGTTTTAAAATTACAATACATGCATATACTTTCTATCCGTGATGCAATTCTACTTATTATTTTACAGAATTTTCAAATAATAATATTGATTGAAATTAAATTATAAATACTTTCCTAACCTTAATACATTTGTAAATGAAAAATGCATCCTTATTTCTGCAAATAATAATATTGAAATGACAGTACATATACTATTCTATCCATAATACAATACAATTATACTTATTATTTTACAGAATCTCCAAATAATAATATTGATTGAAATTACATTATAAATACTATCCTAACTTTAATACAATTGTACATGAAACATGCATCTTTATTTCTGCAAATAATAATATTGAAATTGTAGTAAATATACTTTCTATCAGTAATACAATTCTACTTATTATTTTACATAATCTCCAAATAATACTATTGATTGAAATTGCACTATAAATACTTTTCTAACCTTAATACATGAGTTCTTTCTAACCTTAATACAATTGTACATGAAACATGCATCTTTATCTATCTATACTGTCATAGGGGTGAAGTTTGGGAAGAATGACCGGGGATCGATCCCAAGTCTCACCAGAGGCAGTGTGGGAATAACCTCTCAAAGTGAGGGGGCTCCCTGTGTGCAGTAAGCCTCTGTGGTTCAGTTGAGTTACCATGATTTACATCCTCTCAGATACTCTGTTGGGCCGGGGTGGGCTTGGTGTTGGGATTCAACATTTTGGGAAGAACTATAAAAATATAATAATTATTATATATGGTAAATAGTAGTTCAATAAATGTGACAACTTTTATATATATTTTTAATTTTTTTTTTTTTTTTTTTTTGGTGAAGAAAGAGAGGCTAAGCCTCAAAATTATCTGATTCTGCGGTTGAGCGCTCCCCAGCATCACGGGCTAGATGAACTGTCAATCCTTCCATAGCATCCGAAAAGACCCAGGTCCCCCAGTCTTTCTCCTGTGCAAGATTGGATTTTTTTTTTAATACTTAAGGTATAAAAGTATAATTGAACAATATTAGTATATTTATCTAATAATTAATATGATAATTAATGAATTAATTACACATACATAAGTATAATAAGTTAATAATTATTATGGTAATTAAATTAATAATTATTATGGTAATTAAGCTAATAATTATCATATAGTATAATTACAATTAAACATGGGTCATTGAATTATTACAATAATTATATATATATATATATATATATATATATATATATATATATATATATATATATATATTTTATAAGGAAAATGACACTTTTTCCCCTGAATTATATGTTAATAGCATATTTTTCCCTTGAATTATTTATGTAAGCACATTAGTCCGCTAAATTAGCTGATTGTAGAAATGTGTTTGATAAATTAGCTGTTAGCTGATAGCTGTTTGATATAATTTCTTTTCTAAAAAAACTAATTAAAAAAGCTACTTTGAGTAGTTTTTTTTTTTTTTTTTTTTTTTTTTTAAATTTTAGCATTTTGGAGTTACAAAAATTTAATTAACCAAACATTTGTATTGATTTTTTAACCAAGTCAAAGAACTAACGGTGGTCAAATAAACCAAAATTGATATATAGGCTAACTATAGGGTGTTGCTATTGTACCACCCTCTAGTTAAAATTAGGTATAAAGTATATTGAAATTGTAAAAATTACAAAAAATTCAACAATCTATAGGTGGTGTAAATAGTCATAGGGCTATTCATATTACTATTTGCAGCACCTTGGTCAAACGTCATTTACGAGGTGTAATTAATAATTTTTTAATTTAAAATTTAATTAATTAAAATATTAAAAAAAGAAAAAATAAAAAAAATAAAAAAACAAGAACACGTCACCTTCTCTGGTGAGAAGGCGAGGGGCTGCCTTCTCATCGGAGAAGGTAACCTGGGATAGCCCCTCGCCTTCTCGGGTTTTAGTTTTTTTTTTTAATTAATATTTTGATTGTTAAATAAAATAAATTATAAATATTAATATTTGACTACATTTAATGAAGGTGGTATAAATAATATTTTTCTATTTGTAACACCTATAAAACTAGTACACCTATTAAATAGGTGATGTAAATAACAAATAAAGTGGTGTAAATTGAATTTCCTTTTACGAAACAGGACCTTCATAAAAGACAATTAAAACAATTTATAATTCCAACGCTTCCAACCAACATATGTACTGTTTGTCTGCGGGTGTAATTCTCATTTCTCAATTTCTCATCGTTTCTTTTGAGGTTTGACAAAGTCATCATCTCATTTGGTGTGTTTCTCAAGATTCTACCATTTGAAGAAGAGTATTGCTATTTATCCTTAAAAAAAATTTCCATATTATTTTCTCTCTTGATATTATTTAATTGATTACTTTAATTTTTATTTTTTTATTAATGAAGTATTTGGTTAAATGTAATTTGAATTTCTTTCCTACTTTATTCTAAGACAAGACAAATTACCGTGTTCGGTCGAAGAGAAATTGAAATTTCACAGAATTACAATTTTTTTATTTTATTGAATTACAATTCATAGGTATCCTTATAAATTACAATTCAATGGTTATGAGAAAGGTAAAAAAGGAAGAAATAACAAAACTATCATGGGTTATTATTATTATTATTATTATTACACAAGAACATTTTAATCTTTATATCACTTCTTTTTTTCTCATTTTCAATAATTCGATTCCATCATACCAAATAATGTAATTTGAATTTCCATTTTATTCTCAACTCATTTTTTTCCAATCAAATTACAATTCTTTTTCTCTCTAATTCTTTCTTTTCAACTAAACACCTGGTAAAAGTTAGTGGGGTAGCCAATTATGATGCCCAATAATTACATATCATGCTATGGAGGGGATTTAAGAGTGGGAAAATTAGGAAGGATAAGAAGAGTTTTTTTTTTTTTTTTTAAAAAAAAATTGAAGGGCAAAACCGTCATACCAGCACACAAATTAGGTAAGTTTCCAATTTAAATTCTTCAAGTTCGCAGTCTTCGCACTTACGTATCCAACATGAAACTAAACAAATAATGCTGAAAATTATAAATAAATAAAATATATATAAATAGACAGCCCACTACTTTGAACGCAAAGAAGAAGAAGAACATTCATTGCCTCTTCACACACACAATTTCTGACTCCAACACCCAACGCGGATTCATCATCGTATTTCGCGTCTCCTCCCTTCTATCTCTCCACCATTTTCTCCCACTTCAAGCAATCCCACAAGCCTCAAAAGCAAGAAAAATCTCGATTTACAGCAGAAAGCTCCAGTCTTTAAAATCAAGAATCCCTGTTTTGTTCATCTTCTTCATAAAGATGGCCGTGTCAAAGAAGAAGCAACAATCCTACATTTCAGTGGCGTCGGATATGGTCAACGCTCCACTCCAAGCCCTGGTGCTTCTCTCCCCCAAGAAGAGGCAGAGCCCCTCCTCCTCATTTGCTACAAAGCTGAGATTTTTGCTGAGAAATCCCAGGTTTTGGGTTTTGTTTCTGCTCCTATTTGGTCTCTTTGGAACTCTAAAGCTGTGGTTCAATTTCGACACCTTGTTGCCTTTCTCCCCATACCCGTGTTTGGGTCTCCAAGAAAAGGCCGATTTTTCCAATGGGTATATGGGTTCTGCGCTGGGGAGTGGTGGGGATGGGGAAGAGGTGAACGAGAAGAGCGAGTTTTGGAAGCAGCCAGATGGGCTGGGGTATAGGGCGTGTTTGGATTTCAGTGAGCAGTATAGGAAAGATAGTGGGAATATTGTGAAAGAGAGGAGCAAGTATCTGATGGTGGTGGTTTCTGGTGGAATGAATCAACAGAGGAATCAGATTGTGGATGCTGTGGTGATTGCAAGGATTCTTGGTGCTACTCTGGTTGTTCCCATCTTGCAAGTTAATGTCATTTGGGGTGATGAAAGGTCTGTCATTTCCCTTCACTTTAATTTCCACCTCTAAAGCTTCAATCTTTATTCTCATTCAATCTGAATAGAACCTAAATTTTTGTTCTTGGTAATTCTTCTTTAGCTAGCCCTTTCTATGAGTGTTTGGATCAAGAGCTATAGCTAGTAGCGAAGACACAACTTTATTTTATTATAGACCGCCAACACATCTTCAAGACGTTGGGTGTTGGACTTCTTTTTAAGCAGCCTTTTACCGACCTCTGTCCAACAATCCCTTAGTCACGTGCTAGACTTGGCCTTTACGGGCCCTCTGTCCAACATGGGCAAACTTGATTATTGGGAAGAATGTAATTATTCAGTTTAGTAGATGACTTGTGTGAAGATTTTGATTATGGTTTCTTGAGAGAGGAGATTAAGGTTTGGTTGTGTTTGAGTTTGCAGTGAATTTTCGGATATATTTGACTTGGATCACTTCAAGAAAGCTCTGGAGAATGATGTGAGAGTCATTTCTTCGCTTCCATCAACACATGTAATGACCAGACCAGTGGAAGAGAAACGGACTCCACTCCATGCTTCCCCTGAATGGATTCGCTCACATTATTCCAAACGGGTAATAACAACTTATATTGTTCATATGACTGTGTGTTCCTTAAAACTATGGTCTTTTTGTGTTTAGTGAATAGCTATTTCAGTGTGTCCAAATGGCATGGATATCGTTTTATTTATACGGTTTCGTTTGTTTGCAGCTTAGGAGGGAGGGTGTGCTTCTACTGCGCGGTCTGGATTCGAGGCTCTCCAAGGACCTTCCTTCTGATCTTCAAAAGCTTCGATGCAAGGTAATTTTATTTTAGTTATCTTGCTTTTATCAGTTGATCTTCAAAAGTTACCCGTAGTATCTATACTTGAAGTGTTCATCTTCTCATTGGAAATTCGGGAAAACTTGTAGGTGGCTTTCCATGCCTTGAGATTTGCCCCGTCTATCTTAGAATTGGGCAACAAGCTTACGGAGAGGATGAGGAGCAAGGGGCCGTATCTTGCCCTCCATCTGCGGATGGAGAAGGATGTGTGGGTAAGGACGGGGTGCCTTCCGGGTTTAAGTCGGGAGTATGATGAGATGATAAACAAAGAGAGGAAGCTGAGACCCGAGCTGTTAACATCGCGATCAAACATGACCTACCATGAAAGAAAGCTAGCTGGTTTCTGCCCCTTAAATGCATTGGAGGTCACTCGGTATGCTTTCTCTTTAAATATATTGGCCCTGTTTGGTAAAATGGCTGTTAGCTGATAGTTGTTAACTGTTAGCTGATTGTGTTAATTAGAGGGTATAAATAGTTGATAACATTAGCTGATTGTAGAAAAGTGTTTGGTAAATTAGCTATTAGCTGATATCTGTTTGGTATAATTTCTTTTCTCAAAAGCTAATTGAAAAAGTTGCTTGGAGTAGCTTTTTGAATTTTAGCCTTTTGGAGTTGCAAAAAGCTAATTAACCAAACATTTATATTGATATTTTAACTAAATCAAACAATTAATAGTGGTCAAATAAGTAAAAATTGGCCTATAGGCCAATTTTTTACCAAACATGGCCATTATTTCTACTTCATTGATTCCTCGTATTACCATATCATTTATTACTATCATAATCTCGAACCAGTAGCTTGGATAATTGTGAAGTGTGGTTCATAATAAATGAATTAATAAATATGATTATAGCTTACCACCTCCTACCTCTGCAAGGTTCATAAAAGATCCTTAATACCTAGAAAAATTAATCTTAAATGCATTGGAGGTCACTTGGTAGTGTTATGGAGGAGTGACGTTTTTTGTATATTGTGTTTAGGTTGCTTAAAGCTTTGGGAGCTCCCAAGAGTGCTAGGATCTATTGGGCGGGAGGGATTCCATTGGGCGGGAAAGAAGCTCTGCAGCCATTGATCAAAGAATTCCCGCATTTCTACAACAAGGAAGACCTCGCCTTGCCAGGGGAGCTCGAGGCGTTTGCAAAGAAAGCGTCCATTATGGCTGCTATCGACTATATCGTTTCTGAGAACAGCGATGTCTTCATGCCATCGCACGGTGGGAACATGGGCCACGCTCTTCAGGGACACAGGGCATATGCAGGCCATAAAAAGACTATAACTCCGAACAAAAGACAGATGATCCCGCACTTCATGAACGCATCGCTCTCTGAATCGGACTTCAACAGGATCATATCGTACTTGCATCGAGATTCCTTGGGTCAGCCAGAGCTCAGGAAACCGGGAAGGGATATCACCAAGTATCCTGTACCCGATTGTATGTGCAACAGCAACACAGGTCATTCTTCTGTCTAGAAATCTCATTCAACTTCTAAATCCCGCCCGTTAGCCCCTATGAATTAGCAATCTCGAGATTTCAAGCACACATAAACCCGATTGGAATGAGCATGGGGATAGACACGATTATTTGGCAGAGGTTATAATCTGTAGGAAACACAGGCCTAATATGGTTTCATTTTTTGGTTATTTTCTTCAATTCTTTGTATATGTAGCCCTTAGAAGGAGTAGAGAAGGCAAAATATGATCATTGTATAGGAAATTAAATTAAATGCCGACTTTATTATTATTCAATTCATTCTTTATACTTGTATCAGTTGTATGTAATCAATTAGCAATAGCAGATTTATATATGTGAATAATAGTATGAATTTTGAAGGTCCTTTTACATGCATTGTCTCAATCTGCAATCATTCAATTCATTAGAACATTAATAATTCAACATTATTGGAAAGTAAACAAATATAGCAGAATTGAAGAGATTGGAAGTCTTAAGAAGTTTTATTTGAGAAGGAATTTCTTGAACCAAAGAGCAGAATGCTTGGGATATCTCTTGAGGTTGTCCTTATAGTTTATGTAGTTGATCCCAAACCTTTGGGTGTATCCTGATATCCATTCAAAATTATCCAAAAATGACCATGCAAAGAACCCCTTCACATTTGCTCCATCCCTGTAATATCAAAGGGGAAAAAATTTACTTAAAAGTAAATTTATAATTATAAAATTGACTCCGTATTTTTTTCATTAAAACGTTCAACCATTGATGAATACATGTAATAGCCAAATGGTTCAGTGATGCCTACTTGTAAAGATATGAACTTACTTAAGAGCTGCCTTTATGGCCAAGAGATGGCTGTGGTAGAAATGGACCCTGAGAGTGTCATTAACCCCTTGTGGAACTTCAGTGATATTGGCATCACTCATACCTAAAAATATTCCCAAAAAAATTTATTGATTGAAACAAAATACGGAGTAATAAATTTAATATAGATTTAAATTATTGAAATAAATCTGAAATGAAGTATGAGTTTACCATTTTAAGAGCAACATTGTTCTTACCGTTCTCTGTAATGTAAATCGCTGAATTGTTATAATTTTTCTTAACGTAAAGGATCAACTTTGTAAGACCTTTAGGAACAATATTGAGTCCACTTCCCGTCTGCACAATATACCATACAAATGTTAAAATAGTTTTTTTTTTTTTTACTAGAATTTTTAAATCTAATGAGACTTTATCTACTAATACATAATAAATTTTAAAAATGGCCAAATAGGCTATTGAATTTACACGAATATGCAATTAGGCTCATAAATTTTACACGAAAATGAAACTAGACTCATGAACTTTAAAACAGCGCAATAAAACACTTGAACTTGTCATTTTGACAATTTCGACGACTAAAAAATTCCAGCGACTGTTTGACTTGAAAAAGAAATTTCGACACGTACGTTCGCCAGTCACCTTCTCGAAGAGAAGATGACCAGACAGGTCTCCTTCTCCACCGGAGAAGATCATTGGCTGATCATCTTCTCCGGTGGAGAAGTCCATCGACAATTGTTTTTTTTTTTTTTTTCCTTTTAACAGATAGTGAACAATGGCCAGCGACGATGATCAATGGTGATAATATATATAGACATGCGATTATAACAAATAAGTTTTATTCCATTAGATTTTAATTAAATATTACAATAATTATATTTAGTAATTTATCATATACAAAATTATTTTAATATAATATAAATTCTATAACTATATATATTTTTTTAAAATTATATACTATTATATTAAAAAAACATTTAAACTTTGAGTATTAATATTGAACATATATTTTTATGCATTGCGCATATCCAATACAACTATAAATAAATAAGAGTAAATACCCAAAATGGTCCCTCGACTATAGCTAAATTCACAAATTGGTCCTTGACTTTCAATTTTAACCAATTAAGTCCTTAACTTTGTAATTTTAACACGATTTGGTTCTCCGTCTATTTGACCATTTGTTGACTGTAATTTTTGAGGATATATATGTAATTTCATGGTCCATCGTCGATTTTTTAAGGTTCCGGTTGCATTTTCAGACCGCACTGTTACATTTGAATCCACCGCCGAAAGCAATCTACCAAATCCTGTCGCCTTTCTTCATCCTCCCTTTGAATTCAATGTAGTTGAGTTCGTACCAGAGTGAAGAAGACAACGTGTTTCCGAACCGGTGCAACGTCATCCTGGAGGCCTCCATGTGCTCTGGTGAGAGCTGCGGGTTCTTCTGGAGATCGTCGATGAAGGCGCGGGCGCGGGCGTTAATGCAGAAGTGTTCGAAGGACCAAATCATGTTAAAATTGCAAAATTAAGGACTTAATTGGTTAAAATTAAAAGTCAAAGACCAATTTGTGAATTTAGCTATAGTTGAGGGACCATTTTGAGTATTTACTCAATAAATAATTGCCATACTATTAGACAAGTACGTACCGGTGCACCAATGAGTTTTCCATTCCTCTCATCTGCAAAAGGACAAATTAAAATAAAAATACAACATAAAATAAAGAATTTATTTTTTAGAACATGACTAATAGTGGTGTTTTTTTTTTTTTTTTTTTTTTTTTTTTTAAGAAAAAGAGAGAGTAAGGTGATTGAAGAGAGCAGAGGGAGGGGTTCTTGTGCAAGAATTCAATTGTTCAGAGAAAAAAAGAAAGAAATTCATGTAGTTAAGAATTATGCAAGATGCTTAACAGGTTCACACGCCCGTTGAGTAATTAGAGTGGTTGTTAAACTAACCATCACTTTTATTTATTTTTTAATTATTATTATTAATTTTAATTTTTAATTTCATTAAATAAATTGAAGCTAAGATGCATAGTGCTTACTTGTTAGATTGGCTCTCGAGTCCGTGGAATAACTAAGGTGAACCCTTCTAGGGGAAGGAATGTTGGCTGCATAACGGGAAGTATAATAATTTAATCCCAAGAAATCAAAGGACCCTTTCACCATCTTTGCTTCCTCTGATGTGAATTCTGGCAGCCGACTTCCCACAATTGTGCGCATGCTTTTTGGATACTCACCTCTTGCTAATGGATCCATGAACCTGCATGTTCACCCTCAATTTGCTTAAATTCATACTAGATAATTATTACAAATAAAAAGGGATGCTTGGTAAATAGCTGTTAGTTGATTAGATTAGTGGGTTTGATTAGTTGATATTAGTGATTGTAGAAATATGTTTGGTAAATTAGCTGTTAGTTGATAGCTGATTACATATAAAATAACTTTTTTTATAAAAAATTTGTTTTGAGCAGTTTTTTGAATTTTAGTGTTTTGGAACAATAAGCTGTTACAAAAAGCTAATTAATCAAACGCTTATATTCGTTGTTTAACCAAGTCAAGCATCTAATAGTGTTTAAATAAGTCAAAATTGACTGATAAACTAACTATGTTACTATACAGAGCCAAACAATTTGTCAAATTTTATGATTATGAAAGCGTTTCCTGAAATTAAGCCAACGGTGAATTAAATAGTTATTAATTTTTATTAGACCACATTACCACAATGAGTGGGTCCTAATTAAACATTTAATTACTACCCAGAAATTAGGATTATGAAAATTGTAGTATAGGAATGAATTACCATCCAAACGTGAAGTCAAGTGCTCGTTGAGCTGCTTCTGCATCTGAGGCTGTTTTGGAGTATGGCACGAACCAATGAGATACAAGCACTATTCCTATATCACCTTTCTGTGTCACCTGCACGCCATTATACCAATCAACACAAATTAAACAAGATTTTATCTATTCCAAAATTATTATATATATGGAAAAAAAATTATTTTTTTTAGCACTTCAATTATTTCCTATTAGTTCATGGTGTATCATTTATTTTCTGATTGACGAGAAAAATCTGCAGCCACTACCTGATGTTTGTGCATTAGATAAACCTTGTACAAACAGAAAAATCAATCTAAATTGTTCATAACTGACTAGGTCAAACCAAGAAGCCCAATAAACTGCTCCTACCAAGAATTGAACTAGTAACCTTGCAGTTACCAAGTCAACAGTCTGACCAACTTGGGTTTGGATTTGTCCCAATTTGAGGGGTATATTGTAACCACAAAAAGTGAGAAACTAAAGTAACTAGTAGAGAATAATCAAAAGAATAAAAATGCAATTTTGGGTACATATTGTTGAGCATATAACTATTAATGTGCAATCCAACTATAAGTTTAGGCTTTTAGTTGAGATGGAGCACATGCTTCAATTTGGTATTAGAGCCAGATCTTCCGCACACGTTAAGGGGCATGTTGAACATATAACTATAGCTTAATTAGGCTTTTAGTTGAGAAGGGCACATGCTTCAATTCATATAACATAAACAAAATGGTGTAGTATGTAACAAATTAAAATTTACTTTGTATTTTTGGGTGTATAGTTGAGCTGCAGCAGCATGGGCAAGAAGAAGGTGGTGGGCAACTATATAAGGCTCAGTTGCAGAGTTTCCCCGAGTAGGGCACCCTTCGTCCATCCATGAAGAGCACCGCCCCGGAGCAAACAGGCCTCTGTCATAGCCTGCTGCGGCAAAAGACCGCGGTTCGTTTAAGGTAACCCACACCTTCACTCTATCCCCAAATTCTTTGAAACAAACCTCTGCATAATCCTTAAAATCCTCTCTGCATCCAATTTTATTGCAAGTTAAGTGAGACTATTTTTTTTGCTTATCAAAGAGTGAGGATATATAATTTGCTTACACAATTTTAGGGCTTAGAAAGCCAAGATATTCTTCTTCCAGTGCCTGGGGAAGATCCCAATGAAAGAGGGTGACTACAGGCTTTATACCTGTTCATAATATATAGTATTAGGCTTATAACAATATAATGTCAAATTAATCATTTTCAAAAATCAAAGGAAAACAAATGCAAAAAGAAATATAATATAATGATTCGATGAATTATGCTTGACTAATCGCGAACTTAACTCTATATCAACTTATTCAGCGTTTTCATGTATTTACATGCATACATATATGGAGAAATAAAAATATTAATGAAAGAGTTAACTCTAATATAATTGGTTTAATATGAATTATTCAAATTATAACTCAATATATAATCACTAACCTTTAACTAGCAACTCGTTTATGAGATTGTTATAGAACGTAATACCCTCTTTGTTGATCCCTTTGCTCAACTTCCCATCTACCAGCAAAAAGATGTAATTAAAAAGAAACAAAGAAAGAAAGGTTAAGGTAGTAAATATCATGCGAATAGCTATCAGTGAGGGAATCCTCATTTTTGATTGCTTATATATATATATATATATATATATATATATATATATATATATATATATATATATATATATATATATATATATATATAGAATAAAGTTCAAATGCGGGGTCTTCCCGTGCGGCGGTGCGGCGGAATTCCAGAATACACTAACAGTGTTAACAATATGCACCAACAGTGTAATAAAAACACACCCCAATGAAATGCAATAAAACATCACAAAATACACAACAGACTCAAAAAAATACACCATATAACTCACCACCCCCAATGGTGTATTTCCGAACAGTGTATGGTGTTTTTACTCATACCTAATGGTGTGTGTTTGGTGATGCGGGGCTCTGTTTACTCTGTTTTGTGTGGTGTATTTTCCTAACGTTGATGGTGCATATTTGTTGAACTATTGGTGTTGCCACACCATAAGAAATCGCCGCACCATAAGACACTACAGCACCTGAACTCGCATATATATATATACACAAAGTATGGTCCACACAAATAACAAAAATTAAATTATGTGAATCATTATATTGATTGTCATACATGGTAAAATTCGAGACCATGAGATAGAAAACCTGAAACCATCCAACCCTTCATCTTTCATTAGTTTTATGTCTTCCTGCACAACATATATATACACTATATAAGTCACTGACAGAGCAATTAAATATAATACACTAGTTTTCAATATATATATATATATATATATATATATATATATATATATATATATATATATATAGTACACTAAATAATATCTATGTTTAAATGATGAATAAGGGTGTCTTTGCTTCCACACTCGTGAATTGGAATCGGAATGAGAATCAAATACGAGCTAAGATAATAGTAATGGGTTTAGTAAAAGTATTTTACATGTTTGGTAATAAGTTGTAATTAAAATGATTACTAATATTGATGTTTGATAATATATGATTCTATAATGGGAATAAAGATTTTAAAAATATAAAAATAAAAAATTAAGATAATTGATCATTAACATAATGACACATCCAAAACATCGAATAAACAAAAAAAATCAAAACAAAAATCTAATAGTACTAATCCAAACTTAAAAATCAAATTATCAATAAGTTAGAATGATACTCGATCCCTTTTTAATTAAAGAAAGATATTTTCAATTGAAGAAGTAATCAAATTACATAGTTTTGTTTTACAAAGTTGTCAACCAAACACTATTTTGATTTGCATTCTTGATATGTAAACCTAAAAACCAAAAACACCCTAAATTTATTAATTACAATTTACAAAGTTGTCAACCAAACACTATTTTGATTTGCATTCTTGATATGTAAACTTAAAAACCAAAAACACCCTAAGTTTATTAATTACAACAATTAAGCCAATTAAATCTTAAATATTTACGACTAACAATCAACCTATTCTCAATACCTTGTAACGATGATAGAAATCAACAGCCACATCACCATTTTTGTGGTCTAAAATTCTTTCTGCATAAATATAACACAATGTTTTGGCAAAGTTATATGACACACAATGATATCAAACTAATGAAAAATGAATGGAATGAAAGAGACCGACCAGAATGTTTGTGTGTGTAGGTATCCCATATACTCGGACCTCTTCCACCCACTCTTGCTGCTCCTTCATACTACAATTCCAACATTAACAACTCAAAGAAAATTAAATTATGATACATTGTATTCGATTTACACAAACATTGAGATCTTGAAAAGTTCTCTCCGATATCTTTCTTCAAACCAACGGGTGAACATTAATCATTTAATCACAGGGTCGAAATTTGGCCCACACCCAAGAATTAACTACAAATTACTTTGGTTATCTGGGTATCATATAATTTTTAAAATCAATTGGTGATAAGTAGATGAATATTAACTATGAGTAAATATCACTTTTTGGTCCCTTGACTATCATAGTTGAAGCACTTTTATTCCTTTTTTTTTTTTTTTTTTTTTTTTTTTTTTAAAGTACATGACTTTCTAACTAGTATCAATTTTGATCATTCGGTCCAATTTTCCGGCCACATGTTACCGGAATTTCAACCGGAAAAATAATATGTTATAATTAGAAGGATATTTTGGCCATTTCAAATTTATTTCACTTTCCTCTTTTATTAACCCACTCCATATATCCACAGCCTCCGTTTGTGAGAAATAGAAACGGAGAGATGAGGAAGAAAAGGGAAGAAGAGAAAAAAAAGGAAAATAAAATAAATTTGAAAGGATCAAAATACCCTTCTAATTATAATATATTATTTTTCCGGTTGGAATTTTGGTAATATGTGACCGGAAAATTAGACCGGAGGACCAAAAGTGATACTAGTTAGAAAGTCATGCACCTAATTTGAAAAAATAGAAAATTTGAATTTTGGTCATATGACTATAGTGGCTTTGTTAATTTCAACACTTGACTTTCAGAAGTGTCAATTTAGTACCTTGACTATACAATTTTTATCAATTTTGGTCACTCCGGTTAAATTGCCAGCCAAATTTCGCCGGAAAATTTAACAGTTAAAATAATGAGGGTATTTTAGTCATTTTACATCTCTTCAATCATTTTCCCCATTATTGTAACTGTTAAAATTTTCTGGCGAAATTTGGCCGGCAATTTGACCGGAGTGACCAAAATTGATAAAAATTGCATAGTCAAGGTACTAAATTGACACTTTTGAAAGTCAGGTGCTGAAATTAACAAAGCCCCTATAGTCATATGACCAAAATTGAAATTTTCTCTTTGAAAAAAACAATAGTCAATAACCAAAAGTGCTTCATCTATGATAGTCAAGGGACCAAAAGTGATATTTAATCTATTAACTATTTAATCACAACACCACGTCTCGACTTGAACAGGGGTTGAACTCAGCCGACCCGGTAGAAAAGATTAAAATTAAAAGATAGATAGATGGAGAAGAAAAAGACGAACCTGATAGGCAGAGGAAGATGTTCCAAATATGAAATGAGGAGGAAAAGAGGTGCGGTTAAATGGAAGAGTTGCATCACCTACTACTTTCATCTCATGCCAACCCAACAAGTTGCTCAAAACTATTACTATCATCATCAGGAGATTCACTATGAATGAATCTTTGGCCGCCATGCCCAACTGCTATTAAGCTTTCTAATTCTATTCCCAAAACTTAATCAACAGTCAATATGCCCATACGCACACTTATACTTAGAGAGACTGTTATATATATAAAATCCAATCTTGTTAAGTATTAATTGGAATAAAAATTATGTTGCCAGTATAGATTGCATGAATAGATATACATTTTACCTCTTACGTTTATTTTCAAAATTTACACCTTTATCTTTTTGAAAATTACTCAAATATCTTAACACCTGTAACAAAAATTAAAGAATAGTTATCAATTTAATGCAATACTTTTTCCTTTTTGGTTAACGATTAGAATGGTCATCAATTTTTTCTCAAAAAAAAAAAAAAAAAAAGAATGGTCATCAATTTAATGCATTAATTTTTTCCTTTTACATTAATGACTTCTAATGAGAAAAAATAATCTCCACAATTGATAGTTGTAATAGTATATTTACATTCAAAAGAAGATATTTTTCACTTTAGTCCCATGACGATTTGATCATTTCTACATTAGGTCCCCAACTAATACTTTTTTTTTTTTTTAAATTTTTTTATTTGGTCTCACAACTTTTAATATATTGTCACATTTGATCCTACGACTTTTAAAACATTGTCACATTTAGGTTTTCACCCTATTTTCAGTCACCTGTGATCAAATTTGTATCTCTATGTAGGCGAACATGAGTTCATAATACTCAAGTAGTGACTTATCTTTAAGGACGAAATTGTCATTTTCTATGACATTTTTCAACTAAAAAATTAGTCACTAGTTACAGTAAATTAGATTAGAGGACTATATGTGGTACAGTATTAAAAGACGTGATACAAAATGTGGAAAAATTAATAGTTAGGGACCAAATGTGAATATGATTCAATAGTCGTGGGATTAAAAGTGGAAAAAACTCTTCCAAAGAATCTCAAAAATAATATTGGATGAAACTTTTAGCAAATATGATATATTTATATTCCAAATTTTAGGATATGAAAATACTGGACGTTGATTTTTATTTTTTATTTTTAAATCTAAGATTAAGATGAATGATATCATCCATGATATAATTCATTTGTATGTACTTTTACCTATTGTACAATTGTGTGATATTAAATATAAATCATTACAAAATTTTATTATAGCTATTATGTATCATTTTTAGAAAAGAAAATGTTCAATGGACAAAGACAACTTATGCAGTACAAAACGCTCTAATCTATATAAAAAATATTATTTCAATTATATAAAAAATTCAAACATATTTTTGAAAACGTGCATAAAAAAGGCAAGTGTCAAATAGACTTTCACGGAGCTAAGTGGAGGAATAGCAGAGAACAAGAAGAAGAAAAAGGAACTGATTTCATTAAGTGTACAGAGAGTTCAATACAAGACTTTTATATGAACCAAAAAGAGAGGGAAAGGTAGTTGGCTGAATGAAACAGAATTCAGCAACTGCTAACTGTCATGAAGGCTTGAGATGGTGACAAGTGTCACTGATCCAGCTCATCCTGCTTCTTCTCCTGAAATCCCCCCGCAAGCTGGATTATATAGATTTACTAATCCAAGCTTGGAGATATAATGCTGAAAAGATGTAGGGCAGTGTGTTTTAGTGAAGGAGTCTGCTAGCTGTTTTTCAGAGGATATGTGGAACAACTTGATGAGCCTTTTGTGTAGCTTTTCTCTAACAAAATGACAATCCAGCTCTATATGTTTGGTTCTCTCATGGAACACAGGATTCTCTGCAATTGCCACAGCAGATTTGCTATCACAATATATAGCTACTGCTTCACTGTGATTCACTCCAAATTCTGCCAGCAAGTATGTCAACCATTGTACCTCACAACTTGTAGCTGCTAGTGCCCTATATTCTGCTTCTGAGGAAGATTTAGAGACAGTAGGTTGCTTCTTGGACTTCCAAGAGATTAGAGCATCCCCAAGGAAAATGCAGAAGCCAGTCACAGACCTCCTTGTATCTATACAGGCTCCCCAGTCTGAGTCTGAGTAGGCTTTAAGTTGTAGATCAGATGTGGATGAAAAGAATAAGCCTTGTCCAGGAGCAGCTTTGATATACCTTAGGACTCTGTGAGCTGCTTGTAAGTGTAAGTCTGTGGGTTTGTCAAGAAACTGGGACAACTATTGAGTAGCAAAACTAATATCAGGTCTAGTTATTGTTAAGTAGAGAAGTTTACCAACAATCCTCCTGTATTGGCTGTTATCTTGAAGAGACACTCCTTCATTCTTGCTCAGTTTATGAGAAGGAACTGTGGGACTGAATACAGGCTTTGCATTTGTGAAACCTGTGTCTTTGAGCAGTTCAACTGCATATTTCCTTTGGCATACTACAATACCCTTTTTGTGTCTAGCCACTTCAAGCCCAAGAAAGTATCTCAAAGGACCTAGGTCTTTGAGTAGAAATACTGAGCTTAGCTGCTTCTTGACATCTTGTATGATTTCCAGGCTTTCACCTGCAATGACAATATCATCCACATAGATTAATAAGGCCACCAAGGATCTATTCTTCCCTCTGATGAATAGAGAGCTGTCAGGGACTGCCTGTTTGAACCCCATGTGTTGCAATGCAGTGGTTAACTTTGTATTCCACTGCCTACTAGCTTGCTTCAAGCCATATAGGGACTTGATCAACTTGCATACTTGCCCTTTCCTGCCTCCAGAGAAACCAAGGGGTGGCTGCATGTAAACTTCCTCCTCCAAATCTCCATTTAAGAAGGCATTATTTACATCCATCTGATGTAAATGCCAATTCTTTGCTGCTGCTACTGCTAGGAGGGTTCTGATAGTGGTCATCTTAACAACAGGGCTGAAAGTGTCTAGGTAATCAATGCCAAGAGTTTGATTGTACCCTTTTGCAACTAGTCTAGCTTTGTACCTTTCTATGCTTCCATCAGCTTTGTATTTAATTTTATACACCCATTTACAGCCAATAGCCTTCTTGGAGGGTGGTAGGTCCACCATTTGCCAGGTATTGTTGTTTTCCAGGGCTGTTATCTCTTCTTTCATTGCAGACCTCCAACTATCATACTGAGCAGCTTCATGGTAGTTTTTGGGCTCAGATTGGCATGAGATGTTCATGACAAAAGACTGGAATGATGGAGTCAATCCATTGTAGTCCACTACTTTACACATTGGATGAGGGGAAGTCTGCAGTTTAGAGTTTTGACATACATAGTCATGTAGGTAGCTAGGGACCTGTCTAGTCCTGGTGGATCTTCTGGCATCTTGTTGGACAGCACCAGGGACAACATTAGGTTGCTGGTCAGGAGTTGCACCTTGGGAGTGCTCCATTCTGCCAGGTTGCCAGGACTGCTCACTACTATTACCAGCTGAGTAATCTGAACCATTTTGTGGCTGTTCAGATGTCCCAATCTGTTGAGAGAGAACATACTCATTTTCTTCATTTTCATCTTGATGGTAATGGTCTTGCTGCTGAGTTTGAGGATCACCAAGGTCCTCAGTGGGTGTGGGAGTCATGGATGGCAATATGATCTCATGACTAACCTTTGGTAACTTGGATTGAAAGGGAAACACTAGCTCATGGAACACCACATCCCTGGATATGAACAACTCCTCAGAGGTAAGATCAAAAACTTTATATCCTTTGGTGGTACTTGCATACCCTAGGAATATACACTTCTTGGCCCTAGCATCCAGTTTTGACTTAGGTCCAATAGTAGTTGCATAGGCTAAACAACCAAAAACTCTTAGATGTTGATATAGAGGAGTCTTTTTGAGTAGAACCTGATAGGGAATTTGATTATTGATAGCAGCTGATGGAAGTCTGTTGATCAAATATGCAGCATGTAACACACATTCACCCCAGAACCTGTCAGGTAGATTGGCTTGGAACTTCAAAGCTCTAGCAGTGGCTAACAAATGCCCATGTTTCCTTTCCACTCTCCCATTTTGTTGAGGTGTATATGTGCAAGAGGTTTGGTGTATAATCCCTTTCTGTCTGAATAGATCTACCATATTGAATTCAGGGCCATTGTCAGTTCTTATACACTTTATACTTGTTCCAAATTGATTCTCAACAAGATTGCAGAACTCAATAATGAGATTTCTGACTTCTGACTTAGCTTTCATCAAGAACACCCACACAGCTCTGCTATGATCATCCAAGACTGTTAAGAAATACTTGTGGCCATGAACTGTGTTAACTTTGTAAGGGCCCCATACATCCAAGTGTAATAAATCAAAGCAATTAGATGATAAAGAGGCACTAATCTGGAAGGGAATTCTCTTTTGCTTGGCAAGATGACAACTATCACAAATCAAGTTCTTATTAAGATGAATCATTGGTTCTAGTTCTTTCAAGAACTGTAATTTTGAATGTGAGGCATGCCCCAACCTGGCATGCCAAAGAATACATTTATTTCCAAGGGAAATGGAACTACATACAGAATGTGTAAAACAGGGAAAAACTAAGTAATAGAGTCCATTCATCAGCTTAGCCCTTCCAATCATTTTCCCATGAGAAACATCCTGTATAACACACTGGTCAGAATACATCTTCACAATGTAGTTGGAATCTTTAATGAATGACCCTACTGAAATGAGGTTATAATGAAACTCAGGAATGTAGAGAACATTATGCAACACCAGATCCTTAGACAAGTATACTGTCCCTGTGAAATGAATGGCAGCCTGTTGGCCATTTGGCATGTTAACAAACATGTTATAAGCCCTTTTCTGATTTTTCAACATCTCTAAATCACACACAATGTGGTGTGTCACCACTATCAATGATCCAATCTGTCCTATTTGATTTAACAGCATTGATTATAGGAGACATACCTTCCTTTTGGAAGTCCACTGCCACAGTGTTGGCCAGGGCCTGAGGAGGCTGCTGATAATCAAGTGGTGAATTCATGCCATCCAAATCTGATTTCTTAGCATGCATGAATTCCATGAATCTCTTGAAATCATCTTGGGTAAAAGACTTATTATCTTCAGAGTTGTGCTGTTGTGCTGAGCTAGGTCCTTGAGTTTGATTGACAGACTGGTTTCTAGGCCTAGCTTTCCACCCTGGTGGATACCCATGTTTTTTGTAGCACTTATCATGAGTATGGCCTGTGTAGCCGCAATATGTACACACAGGCTTCTTGTGGTTAACTTTCTTGAATCCTTGTTGATAATTCCCTTCTGATCTGGCTAAGAGGGCACTTCTAGCAGCACTGTTTTCTCCTGCCTGGTACAGTTGGCTTCCAAAACCACTGCTGGCCATATGAAATTGTCTTTCTTGTTGAGCAATCATAGAATATGCTTCATTAACATCAGGTAAAGGTCTCATCAACATAATCTGATTCCTAGCCCCTGTATACTTCTCATGCAATCCGATTAGAAAGATTGAAAGCTTGTCTTTCTCTGCTTGTTCATTTAGCTCATCAATTCTTTTCCCACATTCACATTTTGTGCTGCAAAGGCAGCTTATCTGAGGTCTAAGGATTCCCAGCTCATCCCACAGCAACTTCTGTCTAGTAAAATACTCATTTAAAGAGTCATCATTCTGCTTGGTTTGATAAATCTCACATTTGATTTCAGCAATCCGAAATAAGTCTTGTTGGCTAAATCTTCTTCTCAAGTCATTCCAGATACCATATGCAGTATCAATCCATAGCACACTGCGTGCTATTGTTGGTGAAAGAGTGCGAACAATCCAGGTAGACACTATATTATTGCATCTTTCCCAGGTGAGATATCTGTCCAGATTCTCTGTGGAAGGTTTCTGAATGCTTCCATTAATGAATGGAACCTTGTTCTTACAAGACAAGGCCATAGTCATTGCCCTAGCCCAGGAATGGTAGTTCGCACCATCAAGGGGGGTGGAAACCAATTCTAGGGCTGGATTCTCACTGATATGGAGAAAATAGGGGTTGGATTGCGATTGTGGATCGAAGGTTACCTCGTTGTTGTTCGATCCAGTAGCAGGAGTGGTAGGAGGATGATTTATGTTCGCTGCGTTGGTGTTGCCGATCACCGGAGCAGACGTCCCTCCCGTCGCATTATCAGCAGGGACTGAGCGATTGTTGAGAGAAGGCCAAGTCGTCATTGTTCTTCTGATTGAAGCTCCTAATCGTTCTGCTCTGATACCATTTCACGGAGCTAAGTGGAGGAATAGCAGAGAACAAGAAGAAGAAAAAGGAACTGATTTCATTAAGTGTACAGAGAGTTCAATACAAGACTTTTATATGAACCAAAAAGAGAGGGAAAGGTAGTTGGCTGAATGAAACAGAATTCAGCAACTGCTAACTGTCATGAAGGCTTGAGATGGTGACAAGTGTCACTGATCCAACTCATCCTGCTTCTTCTCCTGAAATAGACCCATCTACTACTGCGAAGTGCTCAATTCCCACCACGAACTAAATTAAGTGTCAAATAGGTCCATTTATCAGTTAAATTTGTTCAATTAGCTTTTTTTACAGGTTACCTATTTATTAATTATTAATAAATAAATAAATAAAATAAAATAAAATAATTAAAAAAAATAAAAGAAAGATAATAGCCACCGGTAAAGCAACAGTTTTGTACCAACACCAAGCTCCAAATCCCTCTCCATGTATCAAAACAAACTTCTTCGTTTTAATGTTCTCCAAGATTTCCAGTGACTGCAGCAGATATTTCTCATTAGTTCAACTATCATGTTTTCTCCTTTTGATTAATTCAGTTCCTCTGCAAATATATTTTAATTGGAGTTCGATTCCCAGATCTAGACCTCAGTTGGGCGGCTGTCTGTGAATGGGCAGCCACCGGCTGTCCTCGCCGGACCGCCGGTGGCTATTATCTTTTTTTTTTTTTTTTTTTTAAATTATTTTATTTATTTATTTATTTATTTATTTATTTATTTATTAATAATTAATAAATAGGTAACCTGTAAAAAAAAAGCTAATTGAACAAATTTAGCTGGTAAATGGGTCTATTTGACACTTAATTTAGTTCGTGGTGGGAATTGAGCACTTCGCAATAGTAGATGGGCCTATTTGACACTTGTGTCGCATAAAAAAATGTATCTTATTATTAAAAGGGTAGGATTAGTATATCCTATATTTAGACAAAAGTTTAAATGAGGCCGCGCCTTTTCGTGCGGTCAGTGCGGCAACACTAATAGTTATGTAAATATGCATCAACAATATTAGGAAATTTACAACAATGAAATGCACAAATACACCAAAAAATGAATAACACACCCAAAAAAATTGCATCATAACTGCCCACCCTCTAATTGTACATTTCCGGACAATGTGTGGTGCTTTTATGTATACTTAATGGAATGTTTATGCGCACCTAATGGTGCATATTTGTGTTGTACGTTTAGAAAACATTGTTGGTGCATATTTACATAACTATTGTCGGCTATACTGACCACACGAGAAGACACAGCCGCATCTGAACTCTACTATATATACAATGGCGGACCTTGTGCGCAGCAAAGGTGCCTCTGTGGTCCTTTTTTCGGAAAGAATTATGAAGAGGATTTAATAACAATAATTATTATTATTAAGGTAAGTAATTATTTTGTTGTTTATTATTATTATTAAGGTAAGTAATTATTTTATTATTATTATTATTATTATTATTATTATTATTATTATTATTATTATTATTATTATTATTTACCGTAATCTAACGTAATAGGAGTACCCGAATTATGGAGAAAGTTTATTAAGAATAATTATTATTATTAAGGTAAGTAATTATTTTGTTAGGCTGTTGGCTCAGCATATTTTATTTGAAAATAATATTTCTGTAATTAATTAATAGGATTGCTAGAATTATGGAGATGATTTAATAAGAATAATAATAACTATTAAGGTAAGTAATTATTTTGTTAGGCTGTTAGCTCAACATATTTTATTCGAAAATAAAATTTCCGTAATCAATTAAGAGAAAGTATTTGATGCACCGTCATTGTATAGGTGCTATACAACGACAGTAAACCAGAACACGCCACCTTATTAAATTGTAAAGTCAACTTTGACTAAACCCTTTTATGCAAATTATAATAATATTAATAGTATAATTATATTTCCATTAATCCACTAATCTAATAGAAGCTAATAAAGTTAGACTTATAACGGAAACTAAATAATGTTGGTCCAATTGTTTGTTTACCCTCTTTTATATCATTTGCTTTTCCTAAATACCCCTCATTTCGTTATTGTAAACTTTAGTAACAAAATATTTCGTTAACTATTTATTATTCTTAACTTACTCATTGATTTCAATAAGGAAGGTCTTAGGTTCGAACTCATCCCAATCACCGTTGACATATTTGTTAAACATATACTATGAATATGTTAGAGTATATTAAAAAATACAATATAAAATTTAACATGAACTTTTTTCAATTAATTAGCCAGACTATATACAAAGCATTCAAAGTTGAGCATCAAAGATTATAAATAAGAAACATTGAAATAACTTATTTGCATTGTTTTATAAACACATCTATGTTAGGTTATTATGGTATCAAAATTTTTGTTAGTATTTTTATAATAGTACAATGATACATTACTTTACAAATATTGTACTATTATTTTTATCAGACAAAATTGTTCGTACATCATTAAAGTTCCACACACACACACACACACATACACACACACATTTCTAATCAGGCCAGAACAATGCTTTAGGTGTGAATGTGTGGTCTATTTTTTGCCATTGATTTTGGGAGATATGATGTGTTGCTTTTACACCATAGGGGCACCGATCGGCTGGCCAACACTACCGTGAAATATTAGGTTAAAAGAGACAAAGTGTTTTGTAGAGAAAAGAGCAGAGTAACGTGATGTCCTTGAAAAATCCGACCCTTTACAAAGCGACCCCGGGGGTATTTATACAAGGAGATAGATCCTCTGTAAGGTAAAGAGGGGAAAAATAACTAAACAAGCTTTGGAATTTGTTATAATTAGCGCGGTAACTGTTGAATAAATTAGTTAGCTTTTGTCATAGTTTTATGGCTTTTATTCACAGTTGTAGCACATGCAAAGGCTCTCCTTCATTGTAGGAATATTTTAGCTTGTTTACGTTAATGTAATGCTTATATAAAAGCTATTTAATAATAATAATGAAGTACAATATTCTTCCAATATATCTTCCTCTGTTATACTGCTTGCTTCTAACAGTGGTATCAGAGCCAAGTTAAATCCTGCGTAAGAGAGTAAACACGAGTGCATGTGAGTTGAGTTTAAACACGAGAGAAAGTGAGGTTAAACACGAGAGATAGTGTTAGCAGTTGCCTGTGATGGTGGATAGCTTCGTTCAGCCTGCAATTCCACGCTTTGATGGTCATTATGATCATTGGAGTATGTTGATGGAAAACATTCTGAGGTCGAAAGAGTTGTGGGAGGTGATCAAACCTGCAGTAGCAGAATCATTCGCTGCGATATCTAAAACTCAGAAGGCGACGTTGAAATTGAAAGATCTCAAAGCTAAGAACTATCTCTTCCAAGCAATTGACCAGACTGTTTTGGAGACTATCCTTAAAAAGGATACCTCTAAGGACATTTGAGATTCTGCCATGGAAACAAAAAGACAAAGAGGCTGCAGCTTCAGAACTTTCAATCGGAGTTCGAAACACTTCGAATGAAAGAAGGCGAGAATTTCACAGATTTTTATTCAAGGACTATGGCAATAGTCAACGAGTTGCGAATCCATGGTGACAAGACTGAAGATAGTGTTGTCGTCGAGAAGATACTTCGCTCTACGACAACAAAATATAATTTTGTTGTCTGTGCAATAGAAGATGCAAATGACATGGATGAGATGACACTAGATGAACTTGAAAGTTCTATTCTAGTTCATGAAAGAAAGTTGTGTTCGCATGATAGTGAGGGTGAGCAAGCATTGAAAGTTTCAACTCAAAACCAACCTTCATCATTTAATGGTGCTAATCGAGGAAGAGGCCGTGGGAGAGGAAGAGGAGGCCATGCCTGTGGCAATCAACATCAGAATAATATGTCTCATGGAACGGGAGGGGCAAGTCAGCAGATAAGTCCAACATTGAATGTTATCATTGTCACAAGTATGACCATTATCAAAATGAATGCCGTACGAATTTGAATAGATAGAATGGAGAAGCAACGAATTTTGTCGAAAAGAAGGAAGAAGTTTCTGAAGAGATTTCTCTTCTGATGGCATGCCATGTAGATGAAGCAGCCCATCAAAACTTATGGTACTTAGATTCTGGTTGTAGCAATCATATGTGTGTAGATGAGAATGTGTTCTCTGAATTAAACACTTCTTATCGAGACACTGTTAAGCTCGGCAATAATTCTATAGTACATGTGATGAGAAAAGGAAAGGTTGCAATCCAAACCAAGGAGAACTCTACATTCACCATTTCAAACGTTCTCTTTGTTCCAGAGTTGAAGACCAATTTGCTCAGTGTGGGTCAACTATAAGAAAAGGGGTATGGGATCACTATAAAAAATGGAGAATGTAGGATTCAAGATGCAAACCTTGGATTGATTGCCCAAGTTAAAATGACGGAAAATCGCATGTTTCCACTCTATCTTCACCATACAACCCATGAATGTTTTTCTGTACAATTAAGTGAGGTTGCATGGCTGTGGCACTTCCGCTATGGGAATTTGAACTTTGGAGGTTTGAAGACTCTACAACAAAAGAGTATGGTGACTGGTATTCCTCAATTCTTTGTTCCTTCTCAAGTTTGTGAAGAATGTGTTGTTGGCAAACAACACCGCAATATTTTTCCTCAAAAGGCATCATGGAGAGCAAAGAAGCCATTAGAACTAGTGCATTCTGATATTTGCGGTCCAATTAATCCCACTTCTAATGGAGGTAATATATATTTGATTACGTTCATTGATGATTTTAGTCGAAAGATACGGGTTTATTTTTTAAAAGAAAAATCAGATGTGTTTGCTGCATTTAAGAATTTTAAAGTCTTCGTTGAGAAGGAGAAGGAAACTCCGATCGAAGTTTTGCGAACAGATCGTGGTGGTGAATGTGTCACATGAGTTTATGAAATACTGTGAGCATAATGGAATTAAGAGACAATTAACAACAACTTACTCACCACAACAAAATGGTGTTAGTGAGCGAAAAAATTGTACTATTCTAAATATGGTACGATGTCTCTTAAGAAGGAGTGAGATTCCATAGGTTTTCTGGCCTGAAGCCAATCCACTGGAGTGTTCATATTTTGAACAGAAGTCCCACATTTGCTGTTCAAAATATGACTCTCGAAGAAGCATGGGGCAAACAAAGACCCAACGTGGATTATTTTAGGATTTTCTGTTGTATTGCTTATGCCCAAATTCCATCCCAGAGGAGAGTTAAGCTTGATGAAAAAGGAGAAAAATGTGTATTTCTTGGTGTTAGTGTTGAATTAAAAGCGTACAAGCTTTACAATCCTATCACCAAAAAATTAATTATTAGCCGTGATATTGTTTTTGATGAGAGCAAAAGGAGAAAAATGTGTATTTCTTGGTGTTAGTGTTGAATTAAAAGCGTACAAGCTTTACAATCCTATCACCAAAAAATTAATTATTAGACGTGATATTGTTTTTGATGAGAGCATGTTCTGGTTATTGACTGATACCCAAGCTCAACAAAAAATTTCTATCAATCTTGATGGAAGTAATGAGGTGGAACAACATCAACCTGTAGAAAATTCTCAAAACATACCAAGCGACACTACAAATAATCCACCGTGAATGGGGTTTCCTCAACGAGTTCGAAGAAGGCCTGCATGGATGGCCGATTATGAGGTACATGGTGTTGATGAAGGTGAAGACCCACTCACGCATTTTGCACTATTTTCATATTGTGATCCTACAACGTTTGAAGAAGCAGCTAAACAATTGAAATGGAAAAAAGGCGATGGAAGAAGAGATTGCATCCACTGAACGAAATGATACATGGGAGCTCGTTGATCTTCGAGAAGGGCAAAAAACAGTTGGTGTTAAGTGGGTCTATAAGACTAAAGTGAAGGCAAATGGGGAAATCGATAAATATAAGGCTCGCTTAGTAGCTAAAGGCTATAAGCAGGAATATGGAATTGATTATAAAGAAGTCTTCGCCCCTATTGCTAGACATGATACAATTAGGATGATTATCGCGTTAGCAGCGTAACACTCGTGGCCTATCTAAAAGTTGGACGTGAAATCAACTTTTTTGCATGGTGAACTTCAAGAACAGGTATATATTGATCAACCTCCTGGTTATGTGAAACATGGTACAGAAAATAAAGTTTATAAACTTAAAAAGGCCTTATACGGACTTATGCAAGCCCCTCGTGCTTGGTACAGCCGTATTGAGACTTATTATTAATTTTTTTTTAGAGAAGGTTTTCAAAAATGTCCATATATACGAACATACACTCTTTGTTAAAGTTGGAGAAAATGGAAAGATGTTAATCATATGCCTATATGTTTGATTTTATTTTTACGGGTAATGATCCTGCTCTATTTGAGAACTTTAAGCAGTTTGAAACTTGAATTTGATATGATTGATCTTGGATTGATGCATTATTATCTTGGTATGGAAATAGTGCAATCCACCAAAGGCATTTCTGTTTCTCAGAAGACGTATGTGCAAGAAATTTTGAGCAGGTTTCATATGGAGAATTGCAACTTGGTTAGTACACCTACTGAAGTGGGTCTTAAGCTTGTTCAGAATCCAGAAGGGAAGGGGGTTGACAACACTCTTTACAAGCAGTTAGTAGGGAGTTTTATGTATTTGACAGCTACAAGGCCATATGTTACGCATGTTGTAAGTCTGATAAGCAAGTACATGGAAAATCCAAAGGATGTTCATCTTTTGGCTGCGAAACGGATTCTTCGCTACTTGAAAGGAACGAAAAATTATGGTTTATTCTAGAAGAAAGATGAAGAACCAAATTTATTTGGTTTTACTGATAGTGATTATGCAAGAGACATAAATGACAGGAAGAGTACTTCAGGATACGTTTTGACGATTGGTTCCGGAGCTATCTCGTGGTCTTCTAAAAGCAACCCATAGTTACATTGTCAACCATAGAAGCGGAGTTTGTAGTTGCGGCTGGTTGTGTTTGCCAAGCAGTCTGGTTAAGGAGCATTCTTGAAGTACTGAATTTCAAGCAAGGAAGAGCTACTCCAATTTATTGTGATAATAGTTCTGCCATCAAGTTATCCAAGAATCCAGTTTTACATGGGAAAAGCAAGCACATAGATGTGAGGTTTCACTTCCTTAGAGATCTTTCAAGAGAGGGAACAGTTGAACTAATTTATTGCAAGAGTGAAGATCAACTTGCTGATATAATGACGAAGCCATTGAAGTTGCCTACGTTTCAGAAGCTAAGGAAGATGCTGGGAGTTTGTGAGTATAATTAAACTGAATGTTCTTCAGTTTACTAAAGGGAATGTTGAATAAATTAGTAAGCTTTTGTCCTAGTTTTATGGCCTTTATTCACAGTTGTAGCACATGCAAAGGCTCTCTTTCATTGTAGGAATATTTTAGCTTGTTTACGTTAATGTAATGCTTATATAAAAGCTATTCAATAATAATAATGAAGTACAATATTCTTCCAATATATCTTCCTCTGTTATACTGTGTGATTCTAACAGTAACTGCCTAAAATAAGAAAAGGAAACTACTTGCTGGACAAGGAAGGAATCTCCATAGAATCCGCCTTCATGAATGCATCGCTCTCTGAATCAGACTTCAACATGATTATGACCCTGTTCTACAATTTCCTAACCCACACTTGTTTTACAAACGGTGCAATGTGTTTGTTGGTGTTGTGAACAAAGAAAATTGAATAAAATATATTAATATTCAAAATTCTGGTTACATTGCGTATCAATGCGGTGTGGGTACAAGATCTCTGGATATCCTCTGATTCTTCAATTGGATGTCTTGAACACTCCACCATTGAAGGGCCTCCGGGTTTCAAGTAGCTTAATCTTCAAAGAAGGGCTTGTATATATAGCTTGTTCTTTATTGAAGGGCCTCCGGGTTCAAATGGCTTGATCTTCAATGGGGGTTTGGATCAACATGCATGATTGGATTGGAGGAGGAGCTTTTACTTTCAGGATCACATTTTCATTGTGATCTCTGAATAATATATATTTCCAGATGTTTACATGATTTTTCCTAGGATGTGTGATTACATAGAAATGAGAGATCCTATTTTTAGCTGTAGGATAGAAGAGTTTTAATAGGTTCAAACTCTTTTGATATTATCTAATTAACAAATTAGATAATATCAATATTATCCAAAATATTTCAAATATACTAATATTAAAAACTAATAAATATTTATCAAAATTTCAGTGTCAACAGGTGTACTTCTCACGCCTTTGATCTTTATAAAAGTAAAAACACTCAGGTCTGGTATGGCCACGAGCCCTGCAATAATGACAAATAGGGTTATAGAATTTAAATTTTGGATTGTCATGCCTTACATTACCAAACCTTTCCCGCACTGTACTAGTTTCTGGAGTATCCGAATCTGGTCCAGGTGCTGAGTCAGAGTCAGAAGCTTTTACAAAAACTGTCACAGCCATGTCTTTTCCGCTAGAAAAACCTAAACCATTCTTGGTAGATGTTGTCCTTCCAGAATCCAAGATTTGGTCGAGGGTGGAAGTGTTGTTCATCATTTTAATTATCCTTTTGAGCATGTCCAACTCTTGTTTGAGTTCTTCTTCGTGTTTGAGTCCGTCTTTGATGATGTTGTCCCTGTCAGTAATTTGACTTTTATACACTTTCCTAGCATTCTCTAGATTACTGACTTGACTAGACAGAGATCTATTTACTTTACAGGAATTTCCCATTTTGCATGCAACTTTTTATATTCTACTTCAAATGAGGGAACTGGTAAATCATGGTGTTCAGCCGACACATATTCTCCAGCTTCTAAGTCTACTTCAGTTCCTGGGTCAGACTCCATGTTGGCTATAGCAGTGAATAGCACAAGGTTACCGGAGATCTCTTCTGGATCAGATCCTGGATCAGGGTCAGGTTTAAGTTCGTCATCATCACTCCAGGTTAGAGCTGCCTTCATCGACTTCTTACGCCTAAGGTATGTTGCGCATTCTGCTCGAACATGGCCGAAACCTTCACATTCATAACACCTAATACCTTTTCCATTTGATTTCTCCCTAGACTGATTGTTTCGTGATGAACGAATATTATATGGTCCAGGTTTTTGGTTGTTACGTGATGCGTTTGATGTTGATCCCTTCTGGTTTTGAAACCTTCCATTTTGAGAGTTGATCATCTGTTTCACCTGTTTCAAAAGCTTCAAAAATTGTTTAGTTAAAAATTCAATTGGATCATCATTTACCTCGTCTGGATCAGATATAGACTCATGTTCTTCAACTGTAAAGGCAATGTTCTTCTTCTTTTTTGGTTGGTCAGAAAGTATTTCCATCTCATAGGTTTGCAAGTTTCCCATTAATTGTGCTACTGTTTTGTTTTCCCCCGTCATGTTCTTGAATTGCCGTGACCTTCATTCTAAATCGTGGAGGGAGTGAGTGCAAGATCTTCTTGACAAGTTTAGGTTGAGAGAAAGGTTCGCCTAGAACGATTGCACGATTTGCTAGTTCCTGAACACGGGCATGGAAATCAACTATTGATTCGTCTTCTATCATTTTTAGATCTTCAAAGTCAGATTGGACCATTTGGAGTTTGGACTTTTTGACTGAGTTAGTTCCTTCATAGGTAGTTTCCAAAATCTCCCATGCGTCTTTGGCAGAGTCACAACCTGTAATAAGGGTAAACTGACTCTCATGCATTAAGGAATAAATAATATCTAAGGCTTTATTGTTGTAGTTCGCAGTAGTCATCTCAGCATTTGTCCATTCTATTTCTGGTTTGAGAACTGGAGGGACTCCTAAAGTGGCTCCATCTTTGGTATGATGAGTCCACCTAGTGAGAACTGCCCTCCAGATCATCTCCCCATGAGCTCGTAGGTGCATTTTGGTACGAGCCTTCCAGTACGCATAGTTGTCACCTGTTAATTCAGGAGGTGATCTATGTCGTTCCATTCTGCAAAACTCAATGCACAGTAAGCCAAAGAAGATTGACCAGAAAAATAGAATCAAGAACAAAAACCGAGATCTTGAGTTCAAGAAATACGAGTAAGCCAGATCGGTTAGACTAATATTTTATGTCCCCGGGCTCTGATACCAATTGAAAAAGCATGTGGATCTTGAATGCAAGAAATAACCTAAGGTTCCTATTTAATTTTACTTCAATTATTAAACAGGACTAGCTCCAGGACTACTCTAGGCAGAATAATGAACATAAAACAGAAAGCAATAAAAGGAACTGTGCACCAAGAAATGTTCACGCAGTTCGGAGCCTAACTCCTACATCTGCGGGGCCACTCACATCACATCAACCCAAATTCACTATGATAATCAGGAGTACAAAAGGAGAGTTAATTACACACTAATGTATAAACTACAACTACTCCAGAACCTACTCCAGCAGATTTGATGTGCAGGCGATCTTCTTCACTTCATGAACTCGTTGAGGCACCTTCTTCACTTCATGAACTCATTGAGGAACCTTCTTCACTCGTAGCAGTTTAGTAAATAACCAGATCAAAGGGAGAAATAATCTCAGTGTATATGCTTGTTAAAGTGCAAATTAAAATGCTAATAAAAAGTAGCATTTTATAGAGGTGATGTGATGCCTTCATGATCCGAAATACTCCAGCTTTTATTTCCTCAATTTCAACTGCTTCTCTTTAAATCACCTTATGAATAGGGTCTTGACTGAAATAAAGTGTTGAATGAGTTTCACTTCTTCTGGCTTATCTCCGGGCGCTGATCCAAACTCAACTACTCCAGACGCTAGACTAATCCGGCAACTAATCAACTAACTATTTTGACAACTAATTTAAGTCAATTTTAAGTGGGTTAATGTGTAACATTTTTTTTACACTTACAAATGGTTTAATAAGAATAATTATTATTATCAAGGTCAATAATTATTTTGTTAGCTTCCTTTCAAAAAAAAAAAATTATTTTGTTAGGTTGTTAGCTCAACATATTTTATTCAAAAATAATATTTATGTAATCAATTAATAGGATTGCCAGCATTATGGAGAGTAATCAATTAATAGGATTGCTAGAATTATGGAGTTTTGCAGTAATGAATTAGTAATGATTTTAAGTAAAATAATTATGAGTCAAAGTTTGACAAATATGCCCCCTAAGTAATATTTTCATAATCAATTATTATTATTATTATTATTATTATTATTATTATTATTATTATTATTATTATTATTATTATTATTATTATTATTATTATTATTTACCGTAATCTAACGTAATAGGAGTGCCAGAATTATGGAGAGGGTTTAAATAGAATTATTATTATTATTATTAAGGTAAGTAATTTTTTTGTTTGGCTGTTAGCTCATCATACTTTATTCAAAAATAATATTTCTGTAATCAATTAATAGGATTGCCAGAATTATGGAGAGGATTTAATAAGAATAATAATTATTATTAAGGTAAGTAATTATTTTGCTAGGCTGTTAGGCGTTAGCTCAACATTTTGTATTTGAAAATAATATTTTCGTAATCAATTAAGAGAAAATATTTGATGCACCGTCGTTGTATAGGTGCTATACAACGGCAGTAAACCAGAACACGCCACCTCATTAAATTATAAAGTCAACTTTGACTGAACCCTTTTATGCAAATTATAATAATTTTAATATAGTATAGTTATATTGCCATTAATCCACTAATATAATAGGAGCTAATAAAGTTAGACTTATAAGTTATAACGGAAACTAAATAATCTTAGGTTAGTCCAATTGTTTGTTTACCCTCTTTTATATCATTTGCTTTTCCTAAATACCCTGCATTTCGTTAATGTAAATTTTAGTAACAAAATATTTCGTTAATTATTTATTATTCTTAACTTACCTTACTCATTGATTTCAATAAAGAAGGTCTTAGGTTCGAACCCATCCCAATCACCGTTGACATAATTGTTAAATATATACTATGAATATGTTATCGTATATTAAAAAATACAATATAAAATTTAACATGAACTTTTTTCAATTAATTAGCTAGACTATATACAAAGCATTCAAAGTTGAGCATCAAAAATTATAAATAAGAAACATTGAAAATAATTTATTTGCATTGTTTTATAAACACATCTATGTTAAGTTATTTTGTTTTTCATTTTTTTTTTTCACTTAATTAATCTTCTCTTGATTTTTTAGAACAAGACTTAATATTTTAATTATATATATTTTTGCATTATTGAGAACGATTTAGGTTATTATGGTATCAAAATTTTTGTTAGTATTTTTAGAATATTACAATTGTAAATTACTTTATGAATATTGTACTATTATTTTTTATCAGACAAAATTGTTCTTACATCATTAAAGTTCCACACACACACACTTCTAATCAGGCCAGAACAATGCGTTAGGTGTGAACGTGTGGTCTATTTTTTGCCATTGATTTTGGGAGATCTGATGTGTTGGTTTTACGCGACAGGGGCGCCTATCGGCGGGCCAACACTACCGTAAATTATAAGGTCAAAAGAGACAAAGTGTTTTGTAGAGAAAAGAGCAGAGTAACGTGATGTCCTTGAAAAATCCGACCCTTTACAAGGCGACCCTGAGTGGTATTTATACAAGGAGATAGATCCTCCATAAAGTAAGGATGGAGAAAAAATAACTAAACAACCTTTGGAATCTGTCATAATTAGTGCGGTAACTGTCTAAAATAAGAAAAGAAAACTACTTGCTGAACAAGGAAGGAATCTCCATAGAATTCGCCTTCATAAATCGCTCTCTGAATCAGACTTCAATAAGATTATGACCCTGTTTGGTAAATGGCTGTTACCTGATAGCTGTTAGTTGTTAGTTGTTAGCTGATTGAGTTAATTAGAAGGTATAACTAGTTGATAACAATAGCTAATTGTAGGAATGCGTTTGGTAAATTAGCTATTAGCTGATAGCTGTTTGATATAATTTCTTTTCTAAAAAAGTTAATTGAAAAAGTTGTTTTGAGCAGCTTTTTGAATTTTAACATTTTAGAGTTGGTTTTTAACCAAGTCAAACAATTAATAGTAGTCAACTATGTATATCTTCAATTAGTAAGAATTTTCTCTCTCTATGACGATTGACCTTCCCACGAAAAACCCATCGGCGGTGGCGACTGACCGGTCGTCGGAAGACCAAGATCTCTTGGAAAGAAGCACTTGGAGGGCCAAAAGAGGTAGAGTCTCATCTGGGTCTGTCGTGGTTTCACTTCAAGGCTCAGCTGGGCAACAAACCCCCACTGGACCAGGAGCGGGCACGCCGGATTCGGCTCAGTGGAGAACTCCGACAGCATCATCGGTCCAAGCATAGGGTTACAGGCCGGTCCATCAGTCGACTGAAGATGAGGTAGTTTCGGATGACGACAGAGATTCCTATGAATACCCGGTCATCCGGGTGACTAAAGAGGAGAAAATAAGATTACGGCGCCCATGGCGGAGATCGCTCATTCTACGAGTCCTAGGAAGATCTGTAAGTTACTCCTTTCTTCTCCAGCGATTGCAAGGCATGTGGAAATTGGAGGCGGGCTTCGAGCTCATTGCGCTCACTCATGATTTCTTTATAGCAAAATTTGAAACTCTTACGGATTATGATGCGGTCAAGTACGGCGGCCCTTGGATGGTTCTTGACGACTACTTGGTCACCCAGGAGTGGAGGCCGAATTTCGATCCAAGAATTAACAAGATGGATAAACTGTTGGCATGGCTCCGATTCCCGTCTCTCCCAATAGAGTACTTTGACGACGATTTCTTGAAAAAGATTGGGAAAGTCATTGGTCGTCCCGTCAAGATAGATTTAACCACTGGTATGGCATCCAAAGGGAAATTTGCCCGTGTTTGTGTTCAACTTGACATTACTAAACCCCTTTTGTCTAATTTTGTAATCAACGGTACGGAATGGCCCAAAGAATACGAAGGGATTCATCAGATTTGTTTTAAATGTAGCATTTACGGCCATCGCATGGAGACTTGTGGCCTTAGCGTACCTATACCAGCTGCTTCTGTGGATGGCACAGCTGGTACCAGCTCGACGACTGGAATTGATATCCCACTGCCCAAACCAAAGGAGAAGTATGGGGCATGGATGTTGGTCACTAGGAGGGATCGGAGAAACCAGAATCGGGCTACACCACACCCTGGATCGTCTTTACCTGTCTAGAGGAATCAACAGGCATCGGCTAATGTCGCCCATCCGACTGTTGATGCTACTACTCACTCTCGTTTTATGCCTCTAGCGGATTTGAATGAGGTGGAGGGCGTCAATTGCCCGGAACCCCAGACTGAGTTACTAGAGGCCCAGGGTCCGATTGCAAACCTCCCTAGGATCAGGACGAACTATCGGGAAGGTCTCCTATCAACCCCCAACCAGCTGCTCGTAGTACTTTCAGAGGTAGAGGTGGCAGAGGCTATCATCCAAATAGAGCTACGGCTGAACATGAACATACTGTGGTTAGGGGCTCAGACAGGGGAAAAAACATCGCCACCTACTCTGTGTCTCATTCGGACGACTTCCATTCTACTCCCGTCGTTGCCGATTTTGAGAACACCTTCAAAGAAGTTCCTCCCGAAACTAGGTCTTGTCTGGCCTCGGCATCACCTAGCTTAATACCTTGCCAGGTAGAATCGGTGGTCCCTCAATCGGAAGCCATGCAGGAGGATTCTGGTCATTTTGACCACGCAGCTACCATATTGGAGATCCCTTCGCATCAATAGACGCTTTCTCTGTCTCTTCTTTGTTTTTGTTTATGTTTATGCTTTCTTGGAATTGTCAGGGTGCTGCTTCGCCTTCGTTTAGGCGCACTCTCAAATATTTCCTGCGTCTTCATAAGCCCTCTTTGATTTGCCTTTTTGAACCAAAGATTTCAAGAGCCCAGGCCAACGAAATATGCTCTAGTTTAGGTTTTGATGAATGGATTAGAGTAGAAGCTGTAGGCTATTCGGGAGGGATTTGGTTGTTCTGTTCTGTTTCAATTAATATTGAGATTCTCTACACTCATCCTCAATTTATTGCTTTTCAGGTCTATGATAATGTCTCTGCGCCCTGGCTTATGTCCGTGGTGTATGGTTGTCTAGACATGGCTCTAAGAAGACATTTATTTGCGGATCTTTCGTGATATTTCTTTAATCCACAAGGTACTTGGTTAGCTATGGGAGATTTCAACTCTGTTACTTGTCAAAGCGAAGTCAGTAATAAGGAAACCTTTTCCATGTCAAGGTGCACTGACTTCAACGATTGGATTTTTATGGAAGAGCTAATAGACTTAGGCTTTACGGGCTCATCTTATACTTGGATAAGGGGTCTTGATACGCCATCCTTCAAAGGTGCTCGGTTAGATCGGGCTTTGAGCAATGTGGAATAGAGCTTACGATTCCCGGACGCTAAGGTTACTCACCTCCCCATGATTGGATCCGATCATTCGCCTTTACTCATTTCCATAACCACATGCCCCCAACAGTTCTGCTCATCCAGGTTCAAGTTTAACATGGCATGGACCACACATTACAGCTTTCAAGCGTGTGTCCAGTCAGTTTGGAGAAGCGATTTGGATCTGTCAACAAATAAATCTGCAATGGTTGAGGCTCTCTCAGTTTGGAGTAGGGACTCCTTTGGCAACATTCCACAGAAAAAGAGACGTCTCCTTGCTAGACTAGAAGGTGTGCAATAGAGTCTCTCGATGGGTATTAGATCTGATCTGGTTAGACTTGAACGAAGGTTAAGGAAGGAGTTGGAGGAAACGCTCTACCAAGAAGAACTTATTTGGTTTCAGCGATCAAGGGAGGAATGGATCAAGTCGGGAGACCGTAACACCCGTTTTTATCAAGTGGCGACTACGGTTAAAAGAAATCAATCCAGGGTCAGTAAGCTAGTGGATGCTGATGGTCATCTAATTTGCGATGATGGTCTACTCCTTAAGCATGTATATGACTATTTTCTGGGTCTATTCACTACTGAGGTTGATGTCAATCGAACTAATTTCTGTTATGGTTGTTTCCCTCCTCTTTTAGAAGAGGACTGGGCCTCTGTAAATGCCCCCTTCACACCAGAAGACATTAAGACAGCCCTTTTCGATATGGTCCCATGCAAGGCCTCGGGCCCGGATGGATTTACACCAGGTTTCTTCCATAAAACTTGGCCGACAGTGGGAACAAGTTTGTTTAGTTTTGTCCACCGCTTCTTCGAAGATGGGATTCTCCCACCTGGCTGCAACGACACCATTTTATCTTTAATTCCCAAGGTACAGAACCCGGAACGCATCACTCAATTCCGGCCGATAGGACTTTGCAATGTTGTGTATAAACTGATCACGAAGGTTATGATGATTCGTCTCAAGGATATGGTTAGAAAACTTGTAGGCCCCCACCAATCAAGTTTTGTTCATGGTAGGCAGATAACCGATAATACTCTAGCTTACCAGGAGATTTTGAATGCGTTCAGAACAAAAAAAGGAAGGGTAGGTTGGATGGCTTTAAAGGTTGATCTCGAGAAAGCTTACGATAGGCTCTCTTGGTGCTTCATTGAGGATACTCTCCGAGATATTGGCTTTAACCATACTGGATCAGGAACATTATGTGCTGCGTTACTTCTCCCCGCCTAGTAGCTCTCTGGAATGGGCAGCTCACAGATTGGATTTCACCAAGAAAAGGACTAAGACAGGGAGACCCTATTTCCCCCCTCTTATTTGTGTTGTGTGCCGAGAGACTGAGTCATATGGTGGATTCCTCTGTCAGGAGTGGAAATTGGAAAGGGGTTAAAGTTACTCGTATTGCTCCTAACATGTCTCACCTATTTTTTGCAGATGACCTGGTCTTTTTTGGTGAAGCCAACTCCATCCAAGCCTTGGAAATGAAGAAATGCCTCGATCTATTCTGCTCATGCTCTGGACAGAAGATTAACTTGCAGAAGTCATCACTCTTCTTCTCCAAGAACACTAATCTCGGGACTCAGCAAAATATAGCAGCAACCTTAGGAATTCCCTCTGTCTTGGACATGGGCAAACATCTGGGTCTGCCTTCGATTCATGGAAGGCTGAAGAAGGATTCCTTTGACAACATCTTGGAGAGGATTAAGGCACGCCTCTCTGGCTAGAGCTCTAGGACACTCTCTCTAGCTGGCTGACATGTCATGGTCCAATCTGTCTTATCTGCGATCCCGTATTACTCTATGAAATCCACGCTTATTCCCTCTGGTGTAATCGATTCTATCGAAAGGTTGATTCGTGGTTTCCTTTGGGGCAGTAGAGAGGGAAAAAACAAGTGTCACCTGGTGAAATGGGGGATTGTCACTAACAGTAAAGCTAATGGGGGTTTGGGCATCAAAAGCCTAAAGCATATGAACCTAGCCTTCTTGGCAAAACTAGCATGGAGACTCTCTCAAGATGGAAACTGCCTTTGGACCAACCTTTTTAAAGCTAAATATGATTTTGACCCCTCTGTTTGGTCCTCATGGCAGCCTAAGAGGAATAGCTCGAACGCTTGGAAAGGGATTCTCCAAGCTCTTCATATTTTTCGAAACGGTATCAAGTGGCATGTGAGGAATGGAAGAGCCACTCGTTTTTGGCTTGATAGTTGGTTACTGGATAGACCTTTATTTGAAGAAGCCTCTGCTCCCATTGCCCCATCCTCTCTCAACAATCTGGTGGCAAACTACTGGATCTCAAATGAAGGATGGGACTGGGATATGTTAGACCGCGTTCTCCCTGAACATATCTTAAACAAGCTCTCTACTTTTGTTCTCCAAGAAGATACACTCTTGGGCGATCGTTTAGTCTGGTATAAGGAGCCCAATGGACTTTTCTCGGTTAGTTCAGCCTACGAGTTAGCATTAGAGACACAGGAGGGGGCTGAATCTGTGAAATGGAAAGCTATTTGGAAATTTAAACTCCCAAGCCGAATCTGTATGTTCCTATGGTTGGTCAGACATGACAAAATTCTCACCAATCAGAACCGAATGAGACGTAGACTTACAGATAACGAAGATTGCTGGTTCTGTGGTAACATTGCTGAGGATACGAACCATGTTTTACACTTTTGCCCACTAGCTGAGGAAGTCTGGAAGTCTGTACTGCCACATTTCCATGCAAGCTCGATCCATCTTCCCCTTGTGCACTGGCTGGACAAAGGGATTGCTGTGAAAGATCACGGAAGGAATCCAGCGAGCAGCAATACTACATTTGCGGTGACAGTATGGTGGCTTTGGAAATGGCGTAACGAAGCCATTTTCAGAGGTACAACCAAGCCCTTGATTGTTAAGCGGTCTCTCATATTATCTCAGGTAGATCAGATCAACTTGTCCTTTGCAAGATCGAATTGCCCTTCAATGGTGGAGAATCCTTCGGTCTGGAAACTGGTCGCTTGGAACAAACCCCCACCAGGCATACTCAAGATGAATTTAGATGGTGCTGTTCCTATTCACTCTTTTAAAGCAGGCTGCGGCGGAGTAATCAGAGACTCGACTAGATCTTGGAAGGAAGGATTCATAGCCAAGCTGGGGTGTTGCACTCCTTTGGAGGCCGAATCTTGGGCAATTTTGAAAGGTATTCAACTAGCTTAATTATGCTCGCGGTTTCAAGGAGGTGATTTTTGAAAGTGATTCATGTGAAGCTGTGGATCGGAGTTCTTGAATAATTCGCGAACCCCCTGTATAGCTGCTCATAACGTTCTTGAGGCATGTAAAACGGAGCTTCGTGCCTTCAACTTCTGGCAGATATCAGCTATCAACCGTGAGCAGAACCGAGTGGCTGATGCACTAGCAAAGATGGCTCTCAACCATGATTATGGCCTTCTGTCTCTCACTGACCCTCCAGATGAGGTTGGCGCTCTACTTGAAGACGATATTGCAAGCCTTCCTTCATGGCGTTTTACGCATAGTTTGTAGTAGCTTATGTCTATCTTCCCTTCTTTTTGGGTCTCCCCCTTCCTTCTCATATAAAAAAAAAAAACAATTAATAGTAGTCAAATAAGTCAAAATTGACCGATAAGTTAATATTTTACCAAACAGGTATATCTTACTTGCATCGAGATTCCTTGGGTCAGCCAGAACTCAAGAAACCGGGAAGGGACATCACCAAGTATCCTGTACCCGACTGTATGTGCAATAGCAGCAGCAGCAGCAACACAAGTCATTCTTCTGTCTAGAAATCTCATTCAACATCTAAATCCCGCTAGCCCCTATGAATTACCAATCTCGAGATTTCAAGCACACATAAACCTGATTGCTGACCACGAGATTCTATGAATGGTTTTGGAATGAGCATGGCGATAGACACGATTATTCGGCAGAGGTTATCTGTAAGAAACACAGGCCTAATATAGTTCCATTTTTTGGTTATTTTCTTCTTTGTATATGTAGCCCTTAGAAGGAGTAGAGAAGGCAATATATGATCATTGTATAGGAAATTAAATGCATATACTTTATTATTATTCAATTCATTCTCTATACTTGTATGTAATCAATTAGCAATAACAGATCGACTTGTATATGTGAATAATAGTATGAATTTTGAAGGTCACATGCATTGTCTCAATCTGCAATCATTCAATTCATTAGAACATTAATAATTCAACATTATTGGAAAGTAAATAAATATAGCAGAAGAGATTGGAAGTCTTATGAAGTTTTATTTGAGAAGGAATTTCTTGAACCAAAGAGCAGAATGCTTGGGATATCTCTTGAGATTGTCCTTATAGTTTATGTAGTTGATCCCAAACCTTTGGGTGTATCCGAATGTCCATTCAAAATTATCCAAAAATGACCATGCAAAGAACCCCTTAACATTTGCTCCATCCCTGTAATACCAAAGGGGAAAAGAAATTACTTAAAAAGTAAATTTATATGGTCAAAAGATCATTTTAGTTCCTATGCTTTGCCTTTTTATTAAACTATAATTCAATACATTTTTTGTTCGTGATGACACCATCAAGGTTAGTGGTTCAAGTCTCACCAAAAGTAATGTCTAGTTCGGGGACAAGATTTTTTATTTTTTTTTTTTATTTTTTTTTTTGGTGGAAGTTTTGCACTTTTAATTCCGAATTGTTCCACTTTTAAAAATTCAATCCCTGTAAGTTAAATTAAACAAATTTAATCTCTTAATTGTTCATAATTGTTACACTTTTAGTCCATAGTGTCATAAATTATCAAATTCCTATAACATATGAGGTCATTTTCATCATTTAAAATCAATATTCACTGTTAAAAATAATGTTCACATGGAGAGAATGAAACATTAACCATTGATATTGATTCTAAATGACAAAAAAATAACATCACAAAAAAGAGTTTGCAAATGGTTTTTGACAAGTACATAACACTAGGGACTGAATTAAAAGTGTATCAGAATGGACAATTAAGGAACTAATTTGTTGAAATTAATTAACATGGACCAAATTTCTAAAAGTGAAACTATTCAGGTGTAAAAAATATTATCCCCCCCCCCCCCACCCCCCCTCCCCCACTTTTTTTTTTCCTTCTTTTACATGTAGAATATTAGAATTCCAATTTTATTGCATCCATCCTATCAGACACACACACACACACACACATATATATATATATATATATATGGGAGAGTTCAGGTGAGAACACCTCTCTCCCTGTAAAAAGTGTGGACAAAAATCAAATGTCATCATATCATTACTAAACTTTAAGGTTTGCAATAATTATAAAATGAACACCACTTTTAAAATTTTTCTATAATTATAAAATTGTCCCATGTTTTTTTACTAAAACCCTCAACTATATATTGATGAATCATGATGGATGGTTGAGATCAGTCCTTACTTTTTACAGGGCACGCTCAAGTGAGAACGGTTGTCCAGGAGAGAAATAAGAACCATTTAAAGATGTCCACGTGTCCAGATCAACGAATTAGATGTAATTTTTAAAAAAACGACGAGGTGGAATTTTCGTAAATAACTCAAACTTTGGTGCAAGTAAATGTGTTATAAGTGCAAGAGCTGGTGCACCTTTTACAAGTAAAAAATGCAAGTAAAATCACTTACAAGTGCATCTATTTTCACTTATAAGTGCAAGTAATTTTACCTTGTTAACATTCGTGCATCTAGGTGCAACTACTTATAACGATAGGTGCACCTAGAACAAGGTGCACTTAGTATTGATGCTCAGTGTAAATTTTACTTGCATCTGTAATACATTTTACCTGCACTTGTAATACATTTTACTTGAACTGATGTGCACTATATGAAACTTCTACTTGCACTTGTAATACATTTTACTTGCACTTTAATGTTTAATTATTTATGAAAATGCCACCGCGTTTTTTTTTTTTTTAAATAAGTGTTTCTCATCCGTTAGATCTGGACACGTGGACGGATGTCATGCATTCTCATTTCTCTCCTAGGCGGGTAGTTCACACTTGAACGCAACCTATTATATATATATATATATATATATATATATATATATATATATATATATATATATATATATATATATATATATATATATATATATATATATATATATATATATATATATATGGTTAGGTTCCTGTGAGGTCAGGTCTTCCCGTGCGGTCAGTGTGGCATACACCATTAGGTATGCATAAATGCACCACACAGTGTTCGTAAATACACCATTATATGTGGTGTATTTTTTGGCATTTCATTCTGGTGTATTTTCAAACACTGTATGGTGCATTTATTCATACCTAATCGTGTATGCCGCACTGACCGCACGGGAAGACCTAACCTCACAGGAACCAATATATATATATATATATATATATATATATATATATATATATATATATATATATATATATATATATATATATATATATATATATATATATATATATATAAAATCCCAACCAATATACCCATTTATAAAATGACGCCGCATTTGCCACATCATTTGTTTTTTTTGTTTCTTTTTAGATTTTAATATTTAAATGCAATGTTGCAAAAAACGTTAGGCGCTCCCTAGGCGCCGCCAAGGGGGCGCCTAGGCGCCGATTTCTTATTATCTATTATTATTTTTAATTAAAAATAAAATTGAAAATTAAAAATTTTCAAAATTATGTAATAAAACATAAGGTTTTCATAGTTATTTCTTAGAAACTATTTACGAAAGTGGTTGTCAAATTGTTCAAAAGATTGTTTAAATCATTTAAATACATTAAAAAAAAAACTAAAATTAAGGCTAACCCCATCCCAGAAATTTTACCCCTTTCTAAATGACATGGAAGAGAGAGAATACATTTTTTTATTCTTTTTTTATGCTGATGTGTATTGAAATTGGAGAGAGAATTGCTAAAATAGAAATAGGAGAGAGAATTTGCTAATGAAAGAAAAAGCTGCAAAAGGACAACTGCACAACTTTTTATGTCTTTTTTATTTTTATTATTTCTTTTAATATTATTTTATTATATACAAAATTGATGATGTGGAAGTGGGACCCATTTTAAAAAGTGAGAAATTTTTGAGATAAGAATAGCCTAAGAGCTAAAGAAGTATTTTTTTGAGAAATTAGTGGACCAAACCGTCTTTGATGTCGTAAAAATACGTGATTTGAAAAAAAAAATTGTCCAAATTAGACAACCGAGTCAAAAGTTATGCCTTCGGAACTTTTCTCACATTTTCAACAAAAAAAAAAAAAATACCCGAATCGGCCGGTTAGGCGGTCTAGGCGGCCGCCTAGACAGCCTAGCCGGCCGCGGAGGAGGCCGCCAAGGCCATTTCTCGCGGCGGCCTCCCACCGCCTAGGCGCAATTTTTGCAACACTGTTTAAATGTAATTAATATAAATTAATAATGTTATTTTAATATATTAGGGTCCACTTTTAAAAATTAATTGATTGGATTTGAAGAGATATAGTGTGAATAGTAAATGATTTGCAAATTAGATAATGTGAAAGTGCAATCCATTTTTTAGAGTAGGAGAGATTTGCAGGGATAAGGATACTTTTATGACCAAATGGCTCTGCGATGCCTACTTGTAATGTAGATATGAACTTACATAAGAGCTGCCTTTATGGCCAAGAGATGGCTGTGGTAGAAATGGACCCTGAGAGTGTCATTAACCCCTTGTTGAACTTCAGTGATATTGGCATCACTCATACCTAAATATATTCCCAGAAAAATTTATTGATTGAAACAAAATACGGAGTAATAAATATAGATTTAAATTATATTATTGAAATAAATCTGAAATGGAGTATACGTTACCATTTTAAGAGCAACATTATTCTTACCGTTCTCTGTAATGTAAATCACTGGATTGTTATAATTTTTCTTAACGTAAAGAATCAACTCTGTAAGACCTTTAGGAACAATACTGAGACCAATTCCCGTCTGCACAATATGCCATACAAATGTTAAAATAGTTTTTTATACCAAAATTTGTACAATCTAATGAGTCTTTATCTAACTAATACACGAAAATGCAATTAGGCTCATAAAATTTACACGAAAATGTAATTAGGTTCATGAACTTTAAAAAAGTGCAATTAAACACTTGAACTTGTCATTTTGGCGCAATGACTGGTTATTCACCTGGAATAACTGGTCATTAGGGTTCTAGCGATAATTCCAATGACAATTTCGACGACTAAAAATTTCAGTGACCATTTGACTTGAAAAAAGAAATTCTGGCGATGGTCTGCAGTCGCCTTCTCCGAGAGAAGACGACTAGACAGGTCGCCTTCTCCACAGGAGAAGATCACTGGCTGATCCTCTTCTTCGGTGAAGAAGGCCACCGATGATTGATTTTTTTTTTAAGCGGGCAGTGAACAGTGATCAGCAGCAGTCAACGATGCTCAATGGTGATGCTATATGTAGACTTGTATTATAACAAATAAGTTTGATTCCATTAGATTTTAATTAAATATTACCATAATTATATTTAGTAATTTATCATATAAAAAAATATATTTTAATATAGTATGAATTCTATAACTATAAATTTTTAAAAATTATATGCTATTATTTTAAAAAATATTTAAATATTGAGTATTAATGTTGGACATATGTTTTTATGCATTTCGCAAATAAAATACTACTATAAATAAATTACTGCCATACTATTCTCAAGTAGACAAGTACGTACCCGTGCACCAATGAGTTTTCCATTCCTCTCATCTGCAAAAGGAGAAATTAAAATAAAAATACAACATAAAAGAAATTTTTCTTAGAACATGACTAATAGTGGCTTTTTTTTTTTTTTTTTGGGAAAGAAAAAGAGAGAGTAAGGTGATTGAGGAGAGAGGAGGGAGGGATTCTTGTGCAAGAATTCAATTTTTTTTAGAGAAAAAAGAAGAAGAAGAAATTCATGTAGTAAGAATCATGCAAGGTGCTTAACGGACGCATGTTCTTCACAGGCCCGTTGAGTAATTGGAGTGGACCCGCACGGGTTTAGCTCAATGGTTTAGTGGGCAGTATTTGGGGTAAGAGACCAAGATTCGAATCTCGGTGGCGGCAGTGTGAGAATTATGTTCAAAGTGGGCAGATTCCTTGTGCCCACAAGCATTTGGCCCTGCCTACTAACCCATTGAGTCACCGTAATTACATCCTCCCACATGTTCTGTCGGGGTGGGGATTCAGCCTTTTGGGGTAAGAGTAATTGGAGTGGTTGTCAGTCACTCTTCTATAATAACTCTTCTTCTTTTCCCTTTTATAATAGTTTTTAATTTCATTTTTCTTTGCAATACATTAGGATTTATTAAAAGAAAAGAAAAAGCTCTCACAATCTACCATGCTTTTACTATTAATTCGGAATAACTAAAAAAAAAAAAGGTTGAATAAATTGAAGATGCATAGTGCTTACTTGTTAGATTGGCTCTCGAGTCTGTGGAATAACTAAGGTTAACCATACTAGGGGAAGGAATGTTGGCTGCATAATTGGCAGTATAGTAATTTAATCCCAAGAAATCAAAGGAGCCTTTCACCATCTTTGCTTCCTCTGATGTGAACTCTGGCAGCCGATTTCCCACAATTGTGCGCATGCTTTTTGGATACTCACCTCTTGCTAATGGATGCATGAACCTGTATGTTCACCCTCAATTTGGTTAAATTGATAGTAGATAATTATTACAAATAAAAAGGGGTGTTTGGTAAATAGCTGTTAGCTGATTTGATTAGTTGATATCATTAGCTGATTGTGGAACGATGTTTGGAAAATTAGCTATGAGCTGATACCAAAAAAATGATCAAAAAAGTTGATTTGAGCAATTTTTTGAATTTTAGTGTTTTGGAACAACAAGTTATTACAAAAAGCTATTAATCAAACACTTATATTCATTGTTTAATCAAGTTAAACAATTAATAATGGTCAACTAAGTCAAAATTGGCTGATAAGCTAATTATGTTACTATATAGAGCCAAAAAATTTGTCAAATTTTATGATTATGGAAGCCTTTTCTGAAATTAAGCCAATGGTGAATTAAATATTTAATTAATTTTTTCCCTTCAAAAAAAAATATTTAATTTTTTTGATTAGACCATATTGATTCTTGAATAGGTCCTAATTAAACGTTTAAGTACTACCCAGAAAATAGGATTATGGAAATTGTAGTATAGGAATGAATTACCATCCAAACATGAAGTCAAGTGCTCGTTGAGCTGCTTCTGCATCTGAGGCTGTTTTGGAGTATGGCACAAACCAATTAGATACAAGCACTATTCCTATATCACCTTTCTGTGTCACCCGCATGCCATTATACCAATCAACACAAATTAAACAAGATTTTATCTATTCCATACCATTGAAAAATGATTATATATATATGAAAAAAACAAAAACTTTTTTAGTATGTACTTCAATTATTTTCTATTAGTTCATGCATGGTGCAATATAATCATTAAACTCATAACAACTAGCAGCCACCTTGCACAAGATCAGAAGATACATCAATCTAAGTTGTTCATAACTGGGTCAAATCAAGAAGCCTTGCACAAGAAGATACATCAACCTAAGTTGTTCATAACTGGGTCAAGTCAAGAAGCCCAATAAGCCGCTTCCATCGAGAATTGAACTAGTAATCTTGTGGTTACCAAGTCAACAGTCTGACCAACTTGACTCTGGAGTTGCCCCAAATCAATGGATATATTGTAACGACAAAAAGTGAGGAATGAAAGCAACTAGCATAGAATAATTGAAAGATTAAAAATGCAATTTTGGGTATATATAACATAAACAAAATGGTGTAGTGTGTTAACAAATTAAAATTTACTTTGTATTTTTGGGTGTATAGCTGAGCTGCAGCAGCATGGGCAAGAAGAAGGTGGTGGGCAACTATGTAAGGCTCAGTTGCAGAGTTTCCTGGAGTAGGGCAGCCATTAATATTGTCCATCCATGAAGAGCACCGCCCCGGAGCAAACTTGCCGCTGTCATAGCCCACTGAGGCAAAGGACCATGGTTCGTTTAAGGTAGCCCACACCTTCACTCTATCCCCAAATTCTTTGAAACAAATCTCTGCATAATCCTTAAAATCCTCTCTGCATCCAATTAAGTTTATTGCAAGCTAAGTCAGACTTTTTTTTAGAAAAGAAATTATACCAAACAGCTATCAGTTAACAGCTAATTTACCAAACACTTTTCTACAACAGCTAATGTTATCAACTAGTTATACCCTCTAATTAACACAATCAGCTACCAGCTATCAACTAACAACCATTTACCAAACAGGGCCAATAAAACAGTTATACCTTCTAATTGTATTTTCTTCTAATTTGATAATAAAATTGTATTTCGTGTTCAGTTCAATAACATATTTAACCATTTTCTTATAATTTATAAGTAAAATAGTTACTTATTAAGATATGATGCATGCACTATTACTTTAGACGAACTGATCTATGTAAACCTGAGTCACGTCGCTATCTCTATTCATTAATCATAAGTAGTATATATATGTAGGAGGATAATTTGCTTACACAATTTTAGGGCTTAGAAAGCCAAGATATTCTTCTTCCAGTGCCTGGGGAAGATCCCAATGAAAGAGGGTGACTATAGGCTTTATACCTGTTGATCGATAATATAATGTCAAATTGATCATTTCCAAAAATCAAAGGAAAACAAATGCACAAAGAAATATAATATAATTATTCGCTGAATTATGCTTGATTAATAGAACTTAACTCTATAGGTACTTATTCAGCGTTTTCATGTCTTTGCATACATATATGGAGAAATAAAAGTATTAACTAAATACATATTACATTAATGAAACGAGTTAACTCTAATTGGTTTAATTTCGTATGAATTATTCAAATTATAACTCAATAATCACTAACCTTTAACTAGCAACTCGTTTATGAGATTGTTATAGAACGCAATACCCTCTTTATTGATTCCTTTGCTCAACTTCCCATCTACCAGCAAAAAGATGTAATTAAAAAGAAACAAAGAAAGAAAAGTTAAGGTAGAAAATATCATGCGAAAAGCTATCAATTAACAAATCGTCATTTTTGATGGCTTATATTTATATATACATATATAGGGCTGGTTTAGTTGCGGCAGAGCTAGCCTGCCCCACTCTTGTGCTGTCTCACGGCCGTCTCGTGGTGCACTTAAAAGTGGTATGTGCTACACTTAGTAGTGAATGCCGCATCACCAAACATATCTACATGGGAGGGCTCGGCCGCACATAATTTGGATTATATATATATATATATATATATATATAGGGTTAGGGTCATGTGAGAATATGTCTTTCCGTGTGGTTGGTGCAATTTACACTATTATGCATAAATGCACCACACAGTGTTCGAAAATACACCAAAATGAAATGCCACAAAAGAAAAGTCCATGCAACTTAGAGTGAGATATTATATGCCAATTACGTATACCTATAAACAAAACTATTTAATATGAAAATTTATAAAAATATTGAATAAAAAAAATTATACTAACAAAATTGTTCAAATAAATATTTAAAAATATACTTACTAGTTGTATAAAATTAAAAATTTTAAAATAGAATTATAATAATAATATAGTTTTTTTAAAATCGAATGTAGTATTGCAAACAAGCAAAAAAACTGTTGTTCGTATTAGCAATTTGATATTGCGAACAACAAAATCAAATTGTTATTGCGAATAACAGTCTACTGTTTGAATAAAAAGAGAAAAACTATTATATTATAAATATAAACCAAAAAGAATAAAAATCCAATATACAAATATTTACGAAATTATGAAACATATACCACGTAGTAAAATTTGAGAAATGGATTTAAAAAAACTATTTATATTGGATAAATTTTTTTTTATAAAATTCGTAGTTTGAAAGATTTAAAAAAAAAAACAAATAACATTTTAAATATCAATAGACTTTGAAAGTCTGAATTGATACTCATTCACTTCAGACACTTTAAAAATCCGATTCTAATACAAATAAACTTTTAAAAACATTTTAAAAATTTAGATCAAATACTACAAAACTTTTGAAATTTCTTAAATATTTTTAAAAATATATACAAATCATCTTCATGTAAATTGTAGCTGTTTTCTTTGAAACGATTTAATAACATCATTAAAAAACAAATCAATATTATTGTATTTATCGATACAAGTTGTCAAATGCGACGATTTTTTGCATTGGGCCGTGCAAAAGCTTGCAGCTCATTTCACGTGTTCTGATCAACAAACATAAAATAACGTAAATTAAATCATGTAGGTGAATCATTGATTGTCATACATGGTAATATTCGAGACCATGAGATAGAAAACCTGAAACCATCCAACCCTTCATCTTTCATTAGTTTTATGTCTTCCTGCAGAATATATATATACACTATATAACGAACTGACAGATCAATTAAATATAATACACCAAATAATATCTATGTTTAAATGGTGAATAATGGTGTGTTTGGTTTGCACTTGGAATCAGAATCGGGATGTGAATCAAATACTTGATAATAATAATGGGTTATGATAGTATTTTGCATGTTTGGTAGTAGAGTAGAATTATAATGATTAGCAATATTGATATTTTGTAATGTATGATCTTATAACGAGAATAAATGTTTTAAAAATAAAAGAAATAAAAAGTTAAGGCAATTGAACATAATATAATGACATCCAAAGCACTAATATAAATAAAAAAATTAAATCAAAAATCTAAAATTACTAATTCAAACTCAAAAATCAGATTATAAATAAGTTGGAATGATACCTGTCCCCTTTTTAACTAGGGAATTATTTTTTTTAATTGAATGGATAATCAAATCTCATAGTGCTATTTCAAACAAAATTTCATAGTAGCTCCATCATAGGGAAGGTTGTAGGTTTGAGCCTCAGTGGAGGCCATATTGGCTCTTTATGCTTCATTTAATTGAGAAAGTAGTTACAGAAGTATTTAAAAAAATAAAAATCGCATACTTACGTTTTAAACCAAACACTAACTATAATATTGATTCCCATTCCTGATCTGTAAACTCATGAACCAAACGCACCATAAATTTATTAATTACAACAACTAAGCTGATTAAATCATAATATTAAGGACTAAGAATCAATCTATTCTCAATACCTTGTAACGATGATAGAAATCAACAGCCACATCACCATTATTGTGGTCTAAAATTCTTTCTGCATAAATATAACACAATGTTTTGGCAAAGTTATATAACACACAATGATATCAAACTAATGAAAAATGAATTATATTAATGGAATGAAAGAGACCAGAATGTTTGTGCGTGTAGGTATCCCATATACTTAGACCTCTTCCACCCACTCTTGCTGCTCCTTCATACTACAATTCCAACATTAACAACATCGAAGAAAATTAAATTATGGTACATTATATTCGATCTACAAAAACATTGAGATCTTGAAAAAGTTCTCTAAATAAAACTCGACCCATTAGTTTAACTTTGAATTAGTTAAACACAAATATGTTTCCTGATAGATCTCCTATATCTTTTTTCGTGATAAGTAAGTGGACATTAACCATTTAACCATAGTGTCTGAACTTTTCCATTCTCATGCTCCATGAAGTTTTTTATTATCTGGTTGTCATATCCTTTTTAAAACCAAATTAGGGATAAGTAGGTAGACATTAACCATTTAACCACAATATCACGTCTCGAATCGAGCATGCATGGGTTGAACTGATCGGCTGACCCGGTTAACGCCCAACACTTAGTACCCATAATACTAATTGTATCTAAAAGCTAGCTATGAAGAGAAAAGATTAAAAGATAGATAGATGGAGAGGAAAAAGACGAACCTGATAGGCAGAGGAAGCTGTTCCAAAAATGAAATGCGGAGGAAAAGAGGTGCGGTTAAATGGAAGAGTTGCATCACCTACTACTTTCATCTCATGCCAACCCAACAAGTTGCCCAAAACTATTACTATCATCATCAGGAGGTTCACTATGAATGAATCTTTGGCCGCCATGCCCAGCTGCTATTAAGCTTTCTAATTCTATTCCCAAAACTTAATCAACACTCTATATGCCCATACGCACACTTATACTTAGAGAGAGTGTCATATATATATATATATATATATATATATATATATATATATATATATATATATATAGAGAGAGAGAGAGAGAGATCAGAGGATGCGGATCAAATAAAAAGGAAAAAGTGTCAAATTGGCCATCTAAGTCGATCGGATAGTGTAATTGAGTCTCCTAACTTATAAAAAGAGCTTCATTTAGATCCCCTAAACCTGTAAAATTGTTCAATTGAGTCCAAAGTGACCTGTTTAACAGGTTAAGTCTTCACATTGTTGACATGTGTCATTTTAAAATATTTTTAATTTTTGTTTTTCTTTTAATTTTATTTATTTATTTATTAAAATATATATTATATATAAAAAATATTTTTTTTTTTTAAAAAAAAATGCAAAGCTGTTTTTTTTTTTTTTTTTTTTTTGAAAACGCACAAAGCTGTTTAGGTGGCTATTTTTTGTTTTTATTTTATTTTATAATATATATTTTAATAAATAAATAAATAAAAATTTTTAAAAAAATATTTTAAAATGACACGTGTCAACAATGTGAAGACTTAATCTGTTAAACAAGTCACTTTGGACTTAATTGAACAATTTTACAGGTTTAGGGATCTGAATGGAGCTTTTTTTTAGTTAGGGGACTCAATTGCACTATCCGGTCGACTTAGGGGGCGAATTTGACACTTTTCCCAATAAAAAAGGCTCAACAGGTAAAAATGCCGACAATTTTCAGCCTTAGATACAATCTAAATCAACAGCCCAAATTGAATTTTAATTAAAAAATGCACAGTGGTATATTTGTAATTTTGAGTAAATAAGTCAGCTTGTCTTTTGTATCCGAGTGCACATTTGTTCTTCTTCGAGTGCACATTTGTCCTTCTTCGAGTTCACATTTGTCCTTCTTCAAGTGCATCACTTTTATTTCAGTTCTTGGTTTCTCCTTTGAGTGCACATCTTTGTGTCTTTGAGTGCAAATCTTTTGGCCTTCAAGTGCACGTTTTGTAGTTTTCAAGTGCATGTTTTCTTTCTATGAGTGCATAATTAATTTATTTCGAATTTTTCCTTTTAGTGTCATTTTTTTTTCTCTCTCCCTTGTCTTCTGGTGATCATCTTTATGCTTTCAAGTGCTCAATTTAATGCCTACAAGTGTATGTGTGTCTTACTATTGTGTAAAAATAAAATATAAAAAAAAAACTTAGCATTCAAGTGAACCTTTTTTTTTTTTTTTACTTCGGTGCAGATTTTTTGCCTTCAAGTGCACAGTTTTATGCCTTCAAGTGCACAACTTCTGGGCAGTATTTGTTATATCTTGTGCATTCTTTTCAATAATATATAACTACATTTCTAATGAAATTTGTGAGATTTACAAACAATTTGTATGGGTAATTGGTATAATAACACTTAATTTAAATAACCTCTCTTTTTGGTAACATAAATTGCATATTTATTTGCCTTCGAATGCAATTTTTTTCACTTTCAAGTGCACTTTTTTTTTTTTTAACTTCAAATGCACTTACCGCATTTTCGCACGGAAAGTGGCATGTGCACTTGATCCTAAACATATAATATATATATATATATATATATATATATATATATATATATATATATATATATATATATATATATATAATTGCACTCAGGTGCGAATGCTTCGCCCAAGAGCGAAATAGGAATGGATTCTGTATATCCACGTGTCCAGATCTAATGAATAAGAAACACAGATTTTTTTTAAAAACGCGGTGGCATTTTCGTAAATAATTGAACATCGAAATGCAAGTAAAATGTATTACAAGTGCATGTAAAATGTATTATAGGTGCAAGTAAAAATTTACACTGAGCATCAATACTAAGTGCACATATAGTTATAAGTAGTTGCAGCTATAGTTCTAAGTAGTTGCACAAATAGTTATAAGTAGTTGCACCTAGGTACATGAATGTTTGCGAGTGGTTTTCAAGGGTATTACTACCCACTGAACTCAGATCAATGAATGTTAATAAGGCAAAATTACATGCACTTATAGATGAAAGTAGGTGCACCTATAGTTATAAGTAGTTGCACCTATAGTTATAAATAGTTGCACCTATAGTTATAAACACACTCAGGTGCATGAATGTTTGCGGGAAGTGAATTCTAACAAGGCAAAATTACATGCACTTATAGGTGAAAATAGGTGCACTTGTAAGTGATTTTACTTGCACTTCGATGTTCAACTATATATATATATATATATATATATATATATATATATATATATATATATATATATATATATATATATATATATATATATATATATATATATATATATAGGATCAAGTGACTCATCTCAACCATTAAAAAAGTTAGAAAGGGTGGATGGGATTAAAAGTCAACTAGCATTTAATTAAGGATAGTTTTAAAATAGAAGGGTTAAAGAGTAATTGTATTATGATGTTTAATTTTGGTTATAATTAAAATAGAATATTTACCATAATATAAGGAATCCTATTAATCTAAATAATTAATTATATTCAGAATTATATTATGAATTCTAGGTAATTCTAGGATGGATTAATACTTTCGTGGGTGTGTGTGTTTGTCTTACATAGCGTGTGCATATTCCGGTGTGTGCGTTTGTGTTACATGACGTGTGCATATTCCGGTGTGTGCGTTTTTGTTACATGGCGTGTGCATATTCCGTATGCACACGCCATTGTTGTGTGTGCTTTACTTCTTATGGGCGTGTGCATAACAATATATATCTAGGAGTGCGTTCAGGTGCTAACGGCTCACCCAGGAAAGAAATGAAAACGCATGTCATCCGTCCACGTGTCCAGATATAACGTATCAGAAACACTAATTTTTAAAAAAAAACTGGTCACATTTTCGTAAATAATTGAACATCGAAGTGCAAGTAGCAGTTTCATATAGTCCACCTATGTGCAAGTAAAATGTATTACAAGTGCAAGTAAAATGTATTACAGACAGTGTTGCAAAAATCGTGCCTAGGTGCTAGGCGCCGCCTAGCCGGCTGTACCGGCCGTTTTTTTTTTTTTTTAAAGGATTTAGGGGTTAAAAACTTTGCGAAGGCATAACTTTTGACTCGGTTATCCGTTTTGGACTTAATTTTAATTTTTTATGTATTTAGATGGTTTCAACAATGTTTTAAACAATTTTATAGCCACTTACATAAATAGTTTGTAAGAGAAAACGATGAGAACCTTATGTTTTATTAGTGAATTATGATAATTTTTAATTTTTAATTTTAATTTTTTTTACATTAAAAAAATAATAAAAATAAAAAATAAAAAATCGGCGCCTAGGAACCTAGGCGCTAGGCGCCCTCTCGGTGCCTAGGGGGGCGCTTAACGTGTTTTGCAACCTTGATTACAGGTGCAAGTAAAATGTCAATACTAAGTGCACCTAACGTTATAATTAGTCGCACTTAACGTTATCATTAACTGCGGTCATTCGCATGAGAGCGTGCATAGAAGACCCCAGGTGAAACGTCCAGTTGAATCTCAGCCATTAATTAACTAATCTTTTAAAAAAATCGCCACATGTAATCCACAATAATGTGCACTGGAAGGCACAACAACGTGCTTTGGAAGGCATGACAATGTGCTCTGGAAGGCATAACAATGTGCATTGGAAAACAAAAATGTGCATTGTAAAGCACAAAAATATGCAACAACTATTGAAAAGACAAAATTTAAAACATGATCTTCAACACAGATCATAAAAGATCACAATATTCAATTAAAATTAGTAACTAGTGATTTATTCAAGATCAAATGCTCTTAATATATATATATATATATATATATATATATATATATATATATATATATATATATATATATATAGGGATGGGAACAGGTACGGGAATAGCTTCCTATGCGATTGTGCGGTTGGACGCACAATAAGAATTAAACTAACGCACTTTAAATACACAATTCACGCACATTAAGCACACAAACAAAACATTTTAAGAACACAAATCACGCACCTTAAGAACACCAACCACACACCTTAATAACATAAATCACGCACCTGAAGTTTTAAAAATTGTTCACTTTAAATTTTACATAACTGACGCACCTTAAACATATAAATCGCGCACCTTGAGATGAAAATAACGCTCATTAAGAAGGGAACTCACGCACCTAAGTTTCAGCAACTACTCACATTAAGCACAAACTAACGCACCTTAAGCACCAAACTCACGCACCTTAAGCACAAAACCCACGCACCTTAAGCATAAAACTCAAGCACCTTAAGTTTCAACAACTACTACCATTAAGTACACAACCACACGCACCCTAAGCACAAATCTCACGCACCTTAAGTACAAACTCATGCACCTTACTCACAAAAATCATGCACCTTACATTTGATCTAAATGCATGTAAAAAATTATCAAAATGCCATCGTATTTTTTATTTAATTTTGGTAATCTAAACGTTGATTTAAGCAAAACCAATGGTTCTCCTTTGTTTGCGGTTGGACGCACATTAAGCATTAACTGGTGCACTTTAAGTACACAACACACCCACATTAAGCACACAAACAAAACACCTTCAGAACACAAACTCGCGCACGTTAAGCACAAAACTCACGCATGTATGTTAAGCACAAGTCTCACGCACCTTAAGCACAGAACTCAGACACTTCTTAAATTTCAACAACTACTCACATTGAGGACAAACACACACACGTTAAGCACAAAATTCATGCATGTTATGCACAAAACTCACGCACCGTGTATGCCAGCAAACAAGCTATTGCATATGTGTCATGCATGCATACTAATATAACACTTGTCCTACTAATATAAAGATACGGAGTAATACTTTATGAAAAGGTATAAGGACAAGCTATTGCATATGTGTCATGCATGCATTAATAATAGCATTGGATCCGTGTCGGGTTATTGTTGTTGATGTTGAACAACTTACTGCATATTCCGGACAGATATTTTCAAATTGCGGTCAATTATGAGACAAGCTAAGTATTTATACCAATTTTACATGTGCATTTTATTTTATTTTATTTTAATAAGGAATAAAGTACAAATAAATTACTGAACTATTTGGGAAATAAGAATTAAGTCATCGAACTCAAATAACCTCCAAAAAAATTTAAAATAAAAAAAAGAGTAAAAAAATTAACATTTTTAATAGGTTAACTTTTACTTTTTGCTGATTGGATTGTCACATATTTATTTTATTATTATTATTATTATTATTATTATTATTATTATTATTATTATTATTATTATTATCTACATAAATTATTTGTAAATTAAACAAATTTTCAAATTAGACATCCAAATCCTAATTAAATTCTCTCATCTCTAATCGCGACTTCTTCCCAAAGTGATGTCTAAACTTCCTGTAGCACCCCAGCCAAGTCGTATTGACATGCAATTGCTCACATGAATGCATGAAAGTACATACGAAGTTGGATTTCTGCACATAGTGTTTGACGACTTTTTTTGGAGGGATGCTCAGAGTATACTCAAAACAAGAAAGGGATAAGGGTAAAATAGGTCTTAAAAGTATACTCAAAACAATAATTAGACCCTTAATCTATAAAAAGCTTCAATTGAATTCCTAGACCCTAAAAGTATAATCAAAACAGTAATTAGACCCTCAATTTATAAAAAGTTCCAATTGAACTCCTCAACTTGTCTAATTAGTACAATTTAATCAATTTGCCTGTAATCACCCAGTCAACGCTAACATAAGCTATCCCGTGAATTTTTTCTTTAAAAAAAAAAAAAAAAAACCAAAAAAGCCTACGTGTATGCCAGCAAACAAATAAATTTTTATTTTAGTTAAAACCAAAACAAAATAACTAGAATAATACATACAAAAACCCTAATCTAATTCCTAATCGATCACATCTCCCATATTTTTCTTCCGTTCTGCCACAACCGTTCCATCTCCCTCCTCATCTCATATATTTATTCTCTTCACTTCTTGTCCAAAGATGATGTCTTCTGATCTTCTTGGAGTGCCTCTTCATTGTCTTCTCCATTAAAAGTGAGACCAAACTACAATACGAGCCATCCTTGTATTGCAGTGCAGATTAAAATCTCCATTTTGTATATCACGAGATAATGGCCAACAATTCTTTAGGTGTCAAAGATGGAAGATATGCATATCTTAAAATTTTAACTTTAGATATTACAATACATAAAGTTTGAATTTTTAAAATTTGATATATTTACAATTTGCTTTTTCTATTTTTTTTTTTTTTTAATTTTCAACAATTTTTTAGCATGAATTTCTTCTCTTTTTTTTTTAATTTTTTTTTTGGTTTGTTGAAATTGTTTTTTTATCTTTAAATTTGATTAGCATTATAATTTTTGGGTCTTTCGAAATTTTCTTTTTTTTTTATTTGTTCTAGGAGGGTGGATGTGGCTTTTTTATATGGAAAAATTTATTATGCAAGGATGATGATGTTGAATCTGATCTAAGTAAAAGATATGAGTTAGCATTGAAGAATCTCAATCTTGAAGTGATGGAAGATCTGAAATTGGTTATTGAATATGAAATTTCGAAGGTAAAAAATGAAATTGAGTCTAGAAGCAAAACATAATAAAATGATATCACTGATTAGTTTAGCAATTGTAGAACGACTTTCTGTGTAAGTAAGTTTGCAACAAAAGGTGATAAAAATAGATCTTTGTTGCCTTTGTTGTAGATTAATTTTTTGGTTAAGTACTTATAGATTAATCTTTTGATTATTTTTTGGCTAAGTAGTTGTAACACTTTTTGTGTAATGAACTAATGATTACTATGTTAAAAATCTCCAATAGTTTGTTAATGATATTGGCCTTAGTTTATATGTTTCACAGTGAATATGAATTGTAAATTGTTAAGTGACTATGAAAATTTTTTATTATACCAACTAAAACACTTACAAATGGTAATGAAAAATCAATTTGATCTGACCAGAAGGCGAGATCACCAAGTTAATACAGCTTAGGACTAATATGGAATCAAGATTTGGTGTTCAAATAATGTTCTGTAGGAGGAGATGGCTAGTAAGATGGGGTATGATGGGAATAATACATCCATGTATAGAGACAAGTGGATTAGCATTATAATAAAATAATTTCATAGCCAAAAAAAAAGTCAACAAACAACTAATTTAGTGGAACTTTTGCCACTTTACATTTGTCTTAACTAGCCATCAAAACAACAAATACTTTTTTTTCCACTTTACAACTTAGTAATAAAACTCACCATAGTATTTTCAGTGTTTGCTACAATGTTACAGTAAACTACAATCTTTCATGACTAATTCAACAGAATGTCAACTTCAACAACATTATTCTAACTTCATATTTTCAGTGCTCACTTGATTGGCCAGGCTACAACAAAGAAAATCATGATTAATAAATATTTTTAAAGATTAAAGAAATAAAATTAAATAAGGATAAATGAGTATGACACCTTTCTTATCTTTGGTTGCAAATTCTAGTAGGACACCGTGTTTTATTACGGCCTGAATTCTTAGAGATCAAGCATCACATTTCTTTTCTCTTCTTTGACAACATCATCTTACCACTGGCAATGGTAGCTTAGTGTCACAGACTGTTTTCCTGTGACCGTGCGAAGACCCAAAAGAATGTGAAAACGACCAATAGGTTAGCAATGTCATGTGGATGAAGGGGGCGTCATTAACATTAAGGGTTGTTCTGCCTTAGACACTAAGGTCTGGCCGAGTTAGGCACGCCGACCCGATTAAGTTTCGGGAGCCTGTCGATAGTCTTGGACTTGACTATGAAGGAGACCGATGCGATCGAAGGGCACAACTGGTTGGGAGATGTTGCCGCTTCTTTGATGAGTCCATAGCAAGGCGAAACCAGATTGGCTCGTATGTGGGTAAAGGCTGATCCGCGGGGTATGAGGGGTCCCGAGATGCCGCACGGGCGCTGTGCGCTGCGCCAGACTCTATGCCCGTGTCAGTAGTGCCACTAGTATTAGTAGTGTTATTGCCATGACTTCATGGAACTTCACTGACCTCACGATTTCTTTTTCGTTTAGGTCTCCCTTTTATTTTTTTATTTTTTATTATTTATTTATTATTATTATTTTTTTTGTATTGGAGCTCTTATCCCTTCACATTGGGTTTTTGGCCAAAACAATTTTCCATTCATACATTGGGGTGCATGTGCATAAGTCCTTAGATATACTTCTTTTGAGTAACATGCATCAATGTAACCTTCGGAATCTCTTCCTTGATCAAATATGACACAGATTGCATGTGCACAATGTATACCACTCAAATCTCATGTGCAACCTGAGCAGCATGTGAACAACATTCTGTAACGTTTTCCTTGTGTATTATTATTATTATTATTATTAAGTTTATTATATAATAACAATAATATTTAAGTGGTGCAAATCAATAGGCTGACTAAGTATTATAACTTAGTCAGCATTAGGTAATTAGTTACCTACATTGATGGGATGTAGGTTATTTAGACTCCCAAGTCCTCTCACTGCTCGGTTGACATATCATACACCATCTAAAGTCACTGAGAGAAGTGAGAGAAACACAACTAAAACCTACGGAGATTTTACAGCAGCCCGAGGAACTTCTGTTCATCAGACCACGAGTCCCTGGTGATCAAGATCTAAAGCTATGGCTGGAGGTTGGTGATCTAAACTCTGTTTTAATAGCCACGTATTTATTAATTGTCATGTGGATTATGTGCTTACATTTGGTATCAGTGCCATTTTTTATCTCTGCCTAGCCTTTTGTTCAATTGCATAATACAGTCATTTACATATGCTATACTTTCTTTGTATAATTTAGAATACATATGTAATGTGCAATTCTGTTGGGCTGCTAGAAATATTGTGTAATCTTTTCCGCATTTAGAATTTAAAAAAAAAAATTTACAATTGGTTTTTTTTTTTTTTTTCCGTCCGGACTGCTACTGTTCTTACCGTGATTGTTCGCCGGATTTTTGATTCGCCGGTGAGGGAAGTGCTCGCCGGATTCTGTTCGCCGGTGATGCACGGTCCTCTGGTGGCGCCGGCTGATTGTCCGCTGAGGACGGCGGTGGTGGCAGAACTGGGTTGCTCCCGGTGGTGACGGCACAGGCTGCCTCCATCAGTGGTGGCCGGCGGCGGAGACAAGCGGCACGGCGTGGCGGCGGTCGTGAGCGGTCCAGCGGTGGTGGTGGAGTCGAGTCCTCCCGGCTTCTCCGCTACTGCTTCTCCGTTTCCGCGTCCGGCTTCTCCGCTTCTGTTCTCTGTTTTGCGTAAAGCAGTAGCAGATGAAGAAGATGATGGTTTCAGTGGTTTAATGGGCCGGGTCTGGCCCAATTCGGCCAGACCTAGGCTCCATTATTAAAATAAAAAAATAAAAAAAATTGGTTCTGGGCCTGTACTCATTTGGGCTTCCTGAATTTTTTTTTATTATTCATCATATTTGGCTTCTTCTTATGGGTTTTATCCAATTGATTTTTTTGCCTAAAGTTGTTATTAAATTATAATTCCTTTGAACAAATTATTATGTTTCAATTTTTTTGAATTTTAATTTAATATTGAATTTCAGTTTAAGTTGTATTCAGTATTACAATTTAATTGTGGAGCATGAGTTATAATATGCATAATCTGAGCATGTTTTACCTTTTTCTTGCATTAATTATTTGGTTGTTATAATTATGCATATGTTAGAAAAACATGTTCTTAAGCCTGAATTTAGTGCCTTTTAGGTCTGAATTATATGCCTATTACGCATGTTATAGTGCCTTTAGGTGAATTTAGTGCCTTTTTAAGGATAGATTAAGCATATTATTTTACTCATTCGGTTATTGCTCCGCTCGTGCCTTTCTAAAGCTATAAAGCACATAAAGTACAAAGTTCTAGTTTACCAAAATTTAAAGCCTTATCCATAGGTGTATAACCATCTTATAGATCTTTCAGACAATTTTACTTCAAATATGAGAATACATGACTTAGGGAAGTTTCTTGGGGAGGTATACTAGTTCTATGGCCCTGGCTTAAAAGCCTTGTTGCTACTAGTCCCCTTGCAACGCTACTCTGTCTAAGGAGTTGGTATTTAACCGAGCTTCGTCTCGACCAACTTTCCTGGGAGTATACCTAAAGATTGTCTATCATGTTTTGGTTTAATCTGTTTGCTAGGCTTTAAATTACCATTTGCCAAGTGATTACAATTTTGTAATTAAAGAGTAGCCACAGCATCTTTAATTGCTTAAATTGTATTTAGATTCACTCACATAAAGAGTTGGCAATATCCTTGTAATTAATTCTATATGATATGGCAAAATTTAGCCCACAAGCAATTTTGTTGTATTTGTAGGATTGATTAGGATGAAATGCCAGACTATGATCATAATTTGCCCACAGGGGTTATGTATCGGCATATAGTTTTGGTAGTTTTGTCATCAAGGGTGGAAACACCCAAACCGTACCCATTCTGGTTTTCACCATTCAGTTTGGTAAATTCATTGTGCGTAAAAATTCAGCCCACAGGCAATTTTTATAGCATTTGAATTTATCTTTTGCATAAGTTTGCATTGGCAAAATATGCACTTTAGTTCTTTTGTGCCTCGAAAATCAAAACTAACAAACTCATAATTTCCTTTCAGAAACTATCCCAATTGTCTCACACATTCAGGTCCCAATGCTTACTCCTAATAATTATAGAGAGTGGAATGATGCGCTCCTGATCTACTTTGGCATGAATGAGATGGACTATGCTATTAACCATCCCGCGCCTCCGGCTATAACCGCGACGAGCACTCAAGAAGCCAAAGACATTTGGGCTAAATGGGAGCGGCACAATCGCCTGTGCATGTTTTTCATTAAGTCTCGGGTTTCGAGTGATATACGCCGCACGGTTGATAAGCTTAAAACAGCTTAAGAGTGTATTGAGGCCATTGCCAAAAAGTTTGAAACTTCAGACAAATCCCTAGAAAGCACCTTAATAATGCAGTTCACCTCCCTTCGTTATTCTCCTGCCGATGGTGTGCGCAGTCACATCATGCAACTCAGTGATATTGCAGCTCAACTTGACAAGTTAGAGATCAAGCTGCCAGACTCATTTGTGGTGCATTTTGCACTAAACACTCTCCCTCCTGAGTATAGCACCTTCAAAATTGCTTATAACACACATGACAAGAAATGGACTATTAATGATCTAATTAATAAGTGTGTGCAAGAAGAAGGGAGACTACGTCAGGAACAAAAGGGGGAGAGTGTCATGCTTGCAATAGCAAAGCATAAAGGGAGATTTGGCAAGCGCCACACTGCAGCTTAAGGGAAAGCAAAATTATCCCCTCAGACTGACATTAAGAAAGCACAGAAATGCTTCTTCTGTAAGAAGAAGGGACATATGAAGAAGGACTGTGCAAAGTTTAAGAAGTGGATGTCTGAGAAAGGTATGATCTCTTCCTTTGTCTGTTTTGAATCCAATATGTCAGATGTTAATGCTAACACTTGGTGGATTGATTCTGGTTCAACAATCCACATTGCAAATTCTTTACAGGATATGCAAAATCTGAGACAACCGATGTCAACTGAGCGAAACATCTTCTCCGGAAATAAGATGGGCTCGCCGGTTGAAGCTGTAGGGACTTGCAGGCTGATTTTAGACAGTGGTTTCGTTTTGAATTTAGAGAGGACATTTTACGTACCAACTTTTTCACGAAATTTGGTTTCCGTCTCAAGACTTGTACCGTTTGGATTCAGTTTTAATTTTTCAGACAAGTATTTTAAATTATTTGATAATTCTACTTGTATTGGAAATGGTACACTGTCTGATGGTCTTTATCGTCTTCACTTACAAAACGATGCAAGTTATGATTCCTTACATGTTCAAACTGGCACCAAACGGTGTAGTGTTAACGATAAATCTTCAATGTTGTGGCACCGGAGATTGGGACACATCTCCCTTGATCGCATTAAAAGGTTGGTAAAGGATGGGGTACTTTCTACTCTAGACTATACTGACTTTGGACATGGTGCGGAGTATGCTGAGCAACTCCACACTTCCAAAATCATTGTGGGCCGATGCTCTCAAGACGGAAACGTATATATTAAACTGGGTTCCGACCAAGGCTGTCCCCAAGACACCTTTTGAGCTTTTCAAAGGTTGGAAACCGAGTTTGCATCATATGCGTGTTTGGGGTTGTCCGTCTGAGGTGAGGATTTATAACCCACATGAAAAGAAACTTGACCCGAGGACGATAAGTGCTTTCTTTATTGGGTATGCACAGTCTTCTAAGGGTTATAGGTTTTATTGTCCAAAACGTACGACTAGGATAGTGGAATCAAGAAATGCTAAGTTTCTTGAAGATGACTTGATCAGTGGGAGAGATCGATTTAAGGACTTAATTCCTTTATTTGATCATGTTGACTCTTGCCCTTCAACGTCATCTAACGGAGTTGTACTTATACGCAATGCGCCTTCAGTCTCGCCTGCGGTTGTGCAACCCATTGTTGAGATTCCACAAGCTGTTGAAACTCAACCATTGGAAGAACAAGTTCAGGACTTACAGCAACCTCCTGAACTAGACTTTGAGCCAATGGTTGAACCAATTCAGGATTTTCAGCAAGATCCTGAACCTACACAGACCGAAATTGAACCAATCCAAGAACTACATCCAGTTCCTGAAGAGGTAGTTGCGCCACAACCTTCACAAGGTACTGGTGTTCCAACATTAAGACGGTCTACTCGGGTAAAGCGTTCAGCAGTTCCTAGCTATTATGTATCGTATCTACAAGAATCTGACATTGGAGCTGAAAATGATCCCATAACGTTCTCACAAGCTACGAGTTGTGCACAGTCCGATTTGTGGTTAGAAGCCATGAAAGATGAAATGAATTCCATGAAGAGTAATGGAGTTTGGAACCTTGTTGAGTTACCTAATGGGGCCAAGCCGATTGGCTGTAAATGGGTATTTAAAACCAAAAGAGACTCATTAGGTAACATTGAGAGGTACAAGGCCAGACTCGTTGCTAAGGGATTCACTCAAAAAGAAGGAATTGATTACAAGGAGACCTTTTCTCCTGTATCAAAGAAAGATTCTCTTCGAATCATTCTGGCTTTGGTTGCACACTTTAATCTTGAGTTGCAACAAATGGATGTGAAAACCGCGTTTCTAAATGGTGATCTAGAAGAGGAAGTTTATATGAAACAACCTGAAGGTTTCTCTTCTAGATGTGGTGAGGATTTGGTGTGTAGGCTTAGGAAGTCCATATACGGTTTAAAACAAGCCTCCCGTCAGTGGTATATTAAGTTTGACGGGGTCATTTCATCATTTGGTTTTGTTGAAAGTCCCTTAGATCCTTGTATATACCAGAAAGTTAGTGGGAGTAAAATCTGTTACCTTGTTTTATATGTGGATGATATCCTACTCGCCACTAATGAGGTGGGGATGCTTCGTGACGTGAAACAGTTCCTTTCCAAAAACTTTGATATGAATGATATGGGTGAAGCATCTTATGTCATTGGCATAAAGATTCATAGGGATAGGTCCCGGGGCATACTGGGTCTATCGCAGGAAACCTATATTAACAAAGTTTTGGAAAGGTTTCGGATGAAAAACTGTTTACCGAATGTTGCTCCCATTGCAAAAGGGGATAAGTTTAGTTTGGACCAATGTCCTAAGAACGAGTTGGAGACGGAGCGTATGAAGGATGTTCCATATGCTGAAGCGGTTGGATGTCTCGGCTATATTCAAGTTTGTACAAGGCCCGACATTGCCTTTGCCGTTGGTATGTTAGGGCGGTACTTGCATAATCCAGGCTTAAACCACTGGGGAGCTGTGAAGAGAGTTCTGAGGTATCTCCAAGGTACTAAAGATTTCAAGTTGGGTTTTAGGCAGACGGACATCCTGGATGTTGTTGGTTATTCTGATGCGGACTTCGCTGGCTATGTTGATTCTCAGAGATCGACTTCCGGGTACGTCTTCATATTGGCTGGTGGGGCAATTTCATGGAGAAGTGTTAAACAATCCTTAATAACTACTTCTACCATGGAAGCCGAGTTCGTGTCTTGTTTCGAGGCTACTTCGCAAGGTGTGTGGCTCAAGAATTTCATCTCCGGGCTTAGAATTATGAATTCTATATCTAAGCCACTGAAAGTTTACTGTGACAACTTAGCTGCAGTCTTCCTAACTAAGAACGAAAAATGTGGGAGTCGAAGTAAACACATCGACATCAAGTTCTTAGCCATTAGGGAGCGTGTCAAGAATAAAGTTGTATTCATTGAACACATTAATACTGAGTTGATGCTAGCAGATCCCTTGACTAAAGGCATGCCTCCGTCTAAATTCAAGGATCTGATTCAGAAAATGAGACTTTCGTCCACTTTGTAATTTTGTATATACATTCAGTTTAATAATGAAATTCTTTTGCACTTAAGTTTTTTTCTTCAGATACTTCAGATATTTTCTTTGAGTGTATACACAATTCAGTTTATCTCAATAAGAAAATATACTTCAGTGGACTTGAAATGAACATATGGTTTGTTTCATTAAGTTTGATTACCTAAAGGACTCAAGGACAGTTTGCATTTGATCATAATGGATATTACTTGCGCTAAGGAGGACATGTCATTATGGTTGGTGTAAATCTTGTTTTTGGATTCCGTATTTGCACCAAGTGGGAGAATGTAACGTTTTCCTTGTGTATTATTATTATTATTATTATTATTATTATTAAGTTTATTATATAATAACAATAATATTTAAGTGGTGCAAATCAATAGGCTGACTAAGTATTAGAACTTAGTTAGCATTAGGTAATTAGTTACCTACATTGATGGGATGTAGGTTATTTAGACTCCCAAGTCCCTCTCACTGCTCGGTTGACGTATCATACACCATCTAAAGTCACTGAGAGAAGTGAGAGAAACACAACTAAAACTTACGGAGATTTTATAGCAGCCCGAGGAACTTCTGTTCATCAGACCACGAGTCCCTGGTGATCAAGATCTAAAGCTATGGCTGGAGGTTGGTGATCTAAACTCTGTTTTAATAGCCACGTATTTATTAATTGTCACGTGGATTATGTGCTTACATTTGGTATCAGTGCCATTTTTTATCTCTGCCTAGCCTTTTGTTCAATTGCATAATACAGTCATTTACATGCTCATCACTTGTTCTACCATTAGTAAAGCTAAATTTGAAACTATTTCTGCATCATCAATCCCATGCTCAACAAAGATGTCAACTTTACCACATTTACGAGCCAAGTAAATCTGCAAAAGTGTACTAGAATCATTATTCAACAATTGTAGCTTCTTCATACTCTCATGGGACAATTTAAAAGAAAATTCTATTTTACCATACCTCTCAACTGTAATATAATTCAACATGTGATAATATGCTATAAAATCAGGGTCAATTTTAACCTTTTTCACCTTTCTATTTATGTATTTCACTACCGAGGAGTTGACAAAATGCCCCCGATGATGTATTCCTAATTCTGATTCCAAATGCATTCTACAACAAAAACAACGTAACAATAAAGAAATATTTAAGAAAACTATGAACCCTCACACTGAAGTCAATAAAGTTTAAAATAAAGGCAAAGCTATAGATTTTTTTTTTTTTTTTTTTTTGTACACAATTTATAAGCTATAATAAACAAGCTATAGTACCAACATAAAAGAAAAAGCTATTGACAACTACTGTTGTAAAAATCGGCCTAGGCGCCCCTAGACCGTGGCGATTTCCTCCTTAGGTGGCTGTTTCGGCGACTAACACGGCCGACTCGGGCGAGTTGACGGTGAACTCGGTGGAGTTAACTCGTCCAATTCGATCGACTCGGCATTGCCAATTATTATTCATAATATATATATATATATATATATATATATATATATATATACATATATATATATATATATATATACATATATATATATATATATATATATATATATATATATATGACATACACCTACACATATGCACTTTTTTTGGTTAAATTATACTTACAACTATGTATAACAATTTTAAATGCATTTGATGACCACAATAATTCAAAATGTCTCCATTATTGACTACAAGGTGAGGACCCATATTAGACAGCCATCCAACATTGATACAAGGTGGAATTTGGGGTTTTGTACAGATTAGAGTTTTGTATTTATTAGTTTAGTTATTTTGTTTTGGTTTTACCTAAAATAAAAATTTATTTGTTTGTTGGCATACACGTAGGCTTTTTTAGTTTTTTATTCTTTTTTTTTTTTTAAATTCACGGGGTTATTTATGATAGCTTTGACCGGAAAATTACAGACAAATGAATTGAATTGCACTAATTAGACAAGTTGAGGGGTTTAATTGGATTTTTTTTTTTTTTTTTTTTTATAGATTGAGGGTCTAATTTCTATTTTGAGTATACTTTGAAGATTTATTTAACCCTTGTCCCAAAAAAAAAAAAAAAAAAAAAAAAAAAAAGCTCTTCCATCCATTATAATAGACCTAGCACCTTTGTATTCCAGTGATGGCTTTATAAAGTAAGAGATTAAATTGATTGATTTGATAATCGAGGATTAAAATAGATAATGTATAATAATAATTAAAAGACTAAAAGTGAACCTTTCAAAAAAAAAAAAAACTAAAAGTGAAACTAATTCTGATAAATTTCATACCATATTTGATGAAGTAATTTCTTTATAAACATTTAAATTTTAATTAATTCTTACAAGATACAATGAGAATTACAATTAGAGGACCAAGCGGCCATGGGGTTTATAAAGTCATTCTTCCAAAAGGAAGAACCCCAATCCTATGGGGCCCGACAGAGCATTTGGGAGGATGTAAATCATGGTGACTCGACTGAACATGAACCACAGAGGTTAGACCAATGCTCACTGCGCACAAGGAACCCCCCTCACTTTCAGAGGTTGCTCCTACACTGCCGCTAGTGAGACTCGATCCCTGGTCATTCTTCCAAAGTTTCACCTCCATAACCAATTGAGAATTTATAAAGTCAGTGTTTATGAGAGGAAGGGATTGCTTAGGCCAGAAAGGATCTTCTGGATAACATAATAAAAAGCATTAATAGAAAAGAATTATAAGTATTTCAAAAAAAAAGCATTAGTTTTAATTTTTTCCAAGACAAAAATATGTTTTGTTATTTTTTTTTGAATTTTTTAATATTTTATGTTAATGTTAAATTAGCTCATATATAATTTACAGATCTTATTTAATTGAGAAAAGTGTCAAATTGCACCCATAAGTTAACCGGGTAGTGCAATTGGGTCCCCTAAGTAAGAAAAAAGTTCCATAAACTCCGACGATAAAGATGGTTTTCGGCTAGAGCTGGTTCATCGACGGAGTCCCAAAAACTCCGACAACCACAACTGTAGCCACTGCCAAAAGTAGCAACAATGGTGGCTGTTTCTTTAAAAATGTGATGATGATCTATAAAGAAATAAAGTTACTCATTGGTTACTTGTTATAACTTTTGGTAAAATGATATGGTTACTTGTTATAACTTTTGGTAAAATGATAAAGTTTTTTATTTTTTTTTTTCAAGCAAGTGATATCAGAGTTAGGTCACGGCTGACATTATACATTTTCTTAAGACTCATATTAGTTTATCATCTTCTTTAATTTTTTTTTTTTATGGAGAGCTATTGACTCTATTACATTGTAGTATCCGCCCACACATGCAAGCACGTACAAAGAGTCAATGCTCCAACTAGGATTCGAACATGTAACCTCCCATTTGAGATAGCACAGAGGTGTCATTGAGCTACAAACTACTTAGCGTGATAAGGATAAGGGTAGATGTGGACAAAAGATTATATATATATATATATATATATATATATATATATATATATATATATATATATATATTATATCACTGTTGTAAAAATCGGCCTAGGTGCTAGGCGCCCCTAGGCCGTTCCGCTTTCACGCTTTCACTATTAGGCACGCAAAAATCGACCGGGCACCTAGGCAGCCAACTCGGCTGAGTCGGTCGATTTTGTCCGATTTTGACCGATGTCGTCTAGTCCAGCCGTTTGTATACTAGTTTGATACTTTGAATCTTTGGATGGTTGAAGTATTTGAGTATTTTTATTTTTAGTATTTTTTTTGATGTTATGACTTATTAATTATCATTATTTCATTTATTTGGATGTGTTATTTGATTGAATGTTGAAAATAATCTTATTAAAATTGTCAAACTGCAAGTCTGCCACTAGTTTTTTAGCGTCCGCCTAGCGCCGCTAGGCACTGCCCAAACACCCGACTAGCGCCTAGCGCCTACTGCAACAATAATATATATATATTACTCGTACATCAAGCATTTATTACAGCAACACACTGGTGAACCCCTAGAGAGGAACGGGTAATATTATTGGGGAGTTGAAACTTGAAAGTAGGTGGCCTGGTACGTACGTGCTTATTCGGCAATCATTATTGTGTGGACCATAGTCCACACAAGTTGTGTGGACCATATTTTGTCTACTGTAAAATAATGTATATTTAGTACAAAAATAATATACATTCAGTATAAAAATAATGTACATTGTATTCAGGGGATGTACATTATTTTTGTTATGAGTGTACATTATATTGTATAATGTACATTCAGTACACAAATAATGTACATTTAATATATTGAAAATGTACTTTTTATTATGGTCCACATAATATTGTGTGGACAATGGTCCACACAATAATTTGCCCTTATTTGGTAGGTGATTTGAGGAGGAAGTTTTGGAACCAATAAGCAGATTTCTTGTGGTATCTTTTGAGATTATTGTAGTCCACGTACGTGATGCCAAACCGAACAGTGTGCCCAGCATCCCACTCGTAAGAATCAAGGAATGACCACACGAAATGCCCCTTCACATTTGCTCCCTCCCTGCACCAACCATTTTTAATCAATTAATTTCTTCATCTACCGAGTATTTTCTCCGTCTCATTTTATGTACTGGGTTCAGCTAACGAGACTTGACTAAAGTTATTTACAATTTAATTTTTTCATAATATTAAGTTTAGAATTAGTATGTAAATTTTATATATTTAGAAACTATATTAAAAAATACTATTAACACATAAAAAAAATTAAATTTTTAAAAATTATAAAAAAATGCTAATGAAAATAAGCAAAGAAAAAAATAGTTGACTTAATCCATAAATAGTAAGTAGGATATATAAAATGAGGCAGAGCAAGTGTTTTTTTTTTTTTAAATTTTTATGGAGCCAGCTAGGTCAATTCAAACAACTTACTTGATAGCTTTTTGTAGGAACCATAGGTGACCCTCGTAGTATTTTATCCTTATAGTGTCTTTCAGGGCTTCCTCCACCGACAATGTGCTGTTATTTGCCTCAGCCACACCTGCACACAACGATTAAAAGATATGTTCCGTCACAATTAAAAATTTAAATAAGTGAATTGAACATCGTTGATATTAAAAATGTCAATTTTTTTTTTTTAAATATGGTGTTGAGAGTTGGATATTAACTTTACCATTTTCAGTGATATAAACGGGTGGGTTCTTGTATTTATTCTTGATGTAGAGCATAAGCATTCTGATTCCTTTGGGATAAATGAATAGCCAGTTCAATGGGGTCTGCATACACACACAGAATGAGTTAATTTAGCATATATATGTATATATATATATATATATATATATATATATATATATATATATATATATATATATATATATATTGAAGTGTGTTAATGACTATATATTATGGAGAGATGGAGATTACGTACAGGTGTGCCGAGTGGTACGCCATCCTTGTCAGCTGAATCATAACGAAGAGACAAGACAAAAAGGGATTAATTATTAAAATAAAGAAAATATTACATGTATTCTCATTTTCTGTTCTCAACTTTTACTTTCAAATATAAAATCTTTATGTAAAATCTTGATGTATATATTTGTATTGAGATCTACATAAAAGAGTAGTTTATCCGTGCCCGTCACATCATAGTAAAATTTATGGAGTAAGATTTGGTAATTATGTATTAAAACTCTAAAACAAGTAATGTTAGCTACAACAATGTACCAATATTCCAATACAACGGGATATATGTTTTTATTTAGAGTAAATTCCTCTTTTTTGTCTTAATTTTATTAGGGATTGGACATTTTTAGTATATTATACAAAATTTTGCTACATTTTGCCCACTCTTATTTTTGACAGCGCCACTTTTAGTCTTTTGTCTGATTTTCGGTCTGTTGACCGTAAAAAAGAAGGGCATTTCTGTCATTTTATGTTGTGGGGTAAAATGTGACAAAGTTTTTTATGGTAGAATAAAAATGTCCAGATTATAACTATAAAAAGGAATTAACTCTTTTATTTAATAAACATTAAAACATCGTTTTCTACTACATACATATATTCGCAATTTTTACTCTCTCAATTTTACTCTTTGATATTGCAGACACTGATAAGCTATTTTTTCATGTGAATCGCATTAAAAGTGTCTACATAAAGATTTTTGAGCATTGGAGTAAAAGTTTGGAGTATAAGGAGTATTTTCCTAAAATGAGGTTGGTTAATTTGTCGCTAATTAATTGTAGTTGTTTAATTATATATAATAATGTGTAGTAATAATTGTACTTACGAGTGAGAGCGAGATGATTGTCTGTTGTGTAGCTGAGATTAACTGCGTTGAATGACAACGTAGGAGCTGCGTAATATGTAGTGTAATAGTTTATCCCTAAGAAATCGATCGAGCCTTTCACCAGCTTTATTTCTTCTGGGGTAAACTTTGGAAGCCGTCGCCCCACCAAAGCTCTCATGCTTGCCGGGTACTCACCATACGTGATGGGATCCAAAAACCTAATTTAATACACATTCATCAAAAAGAACGTCAAAAACAAATTATATTATAAAGAGTTAATGCGTACTTCGAATATAATGATTTTGTATCACGGCCGTGTTAAGACAGGATCTACAAATCTTGAATAATATATCTCTTTTGGATGAGACAACTAGCCTGTAGATTTAATGATGCTCTATACCGGTTCAAGTTAACTACTAATTGTTTTTCAACTTTCAAAATTTAACCAGCCGTGGTCCTCCTAAAAAGACAGCATCTACAAATCGTCAAATCTTGAACAATATATATCTTTTGAGTGAGACAGCTAGCCTGAGGATTTAAGGTTGCTCTATACCCAAACTCAAGGATCTACAAATCTTGAATAATATATCTCTTTTGGGTGAGACAGCTAGCTTGAGGATTTAAGGTTCTCTATACCCAAACCCAAGGATCTACAAATCTTGAATAATTTATTTCTTTTGGGTGAGACAGCTAGCTTGAGGATTTAAGGCTCTCTATACCCAAACCTAAGGATCTACAAATCTTGAATAATATATCTCTTTTGAGTGAGACAACTAGTTTGGAGATTTAGGACTGCTCTATACCCGTCCAAGTTAAGTACCCATTGTTTTTCAACTTTCAAAATTTAACCAGACGTGGTGTTCCTAAAAAGACAAGATCTATAAATCTTGAATAATATATCACTTTTGAATGAGACAGTTAGCTGAGGATTTAAGCACTACAAGAAAAATGCACATAGACAACACTAGAAAGACAACAGTTTTTAAGAAAAGTGTTGTCTTTTGTATAAAAGACAACAGTTTGGTCCAAAACCGTTGTCTTTGATGCAACACTTTTGTCAAAGACAACGATTTTTGCTTAACCGTTGTTATAAGTGTGTTGTCTTTGTGCATTTTGTGAAAAGACAACACCACAACGACAACGGTTTTTTAAAACCGTTGTCTATGTGCGTTTTTTTTTTAATAAGACAATGGTTTTTTTAACTGTTGTCGTTGGAGTGTTGTCTTTAAGCGCACTGGAATACACAACACTAAAAAGACAACAGTTGTTTAAAACCGTTGTCTTTGTGCGCTCTTTTTTAAAAAAGAGACAACGGTTTTATTTAATCGTTGTCGTTGGTGTGTTGTCGTTAAGCACACTCGAATACACAACACTAAAACGACAACGGTTTTATATAACCGTTGTCGTTGCGCGTTCTTTATTTGTTTAAGACAACGGTTTTATTTAACCGTTTTCTTTGGTATGTTGTCTTTAAGTGTATTTGAATACACAACACTACAAAGACAACGGTTTTTTAAAACCGTTGTCTTTGCGCATCATTATTTAACAGGTATATAAAATAAAAACAAAAATGTTAACAACAAGAGTCAAACCTATGACCTCAAACTTAACAAATAAGCAATCTAACCAATTAAGCAACACAAACTCTTATTTCTAAAGGTGCAACATCTGGTATATAACTGGGTTGCTTCTGTGTTGTTTGTGAAAACCAAGACACCAATTTTAGAAAATAGTTGAAGAATTCCCCACAAGAAGTATAGAACCTGAGACCTTTAACATAATAAACTAAGCTAAACCCACTAAGCCACACCAACATTTATGTACTCAAGCACAACATCTAGTATATTACCGATTTGCTTATGTGTTGTCTTTGAGAACCAAGACAATGATTGTATAAAATAGGTTAAGAATGCCACCACGAAGGATAAAACCCAAAACCTTTAACATAATAAACAAAGCTAAATCCACCAAGCCACACCAACTCCTGTGTACTAAAGTGTTACACCTTATCTTTTACCTATAATTTAACAAAGAAAGAATACAATTCAAAAGTTAATTTAATAGTTCTATTTTTGTTCATATTTAAATATAAAATTGTTCACCAAAATTTCAAAGTAAATTCATTAAAGTTTTATTTTCAATTATATTACAATTAAGACCAATCTATGAATTCAAAAAATAATAATAACTATCAAGTATAAAAAAAACAATATGGGGTGGTGTTCATAATGGTGCGGTATGATGTGTAGGGGTTAAGGGCGGTATGATAGGGGCCGGGGTTGGTAATCGACTCTTCTGGCTAGCGCATGACTAACAAAGTTAGCTATCTGTTGATAATCGACCATTCCGGCTAGCGCATGACTAACAAGGTTAGCTATATGTTGGTAATTGACCCTTCCGGCTAGCGCATGACTAACAAAGTTAGCTATATGTTGGTAATCGACTCTTCCGGCATGCCTAGGACACGTTGAGAATGGATATGAAAGAGTAGTTGATCGATGCCGTGATCTTAATTAGCTCTATGTTCATAATTACCAAACTATATATTCATAATTTTTGAATTGAGATGCATATTCATAATGATTGAATAACTATGATCTATATTCACAATTACAGAACTTTATGTTTATAATTTGCGATGTTCATATTCCCAAGTGTTGATAACTATACAGTTTAGAAATTATGAATCAACAATACAGAAATTATGAATATGCAGTATAGAAATTATGAATCTACTGCATAAAAATTATAAATCTACTTTATTTAAATTATGAATCTACTGTATTTAAATTATGAATCTACGATTTAGAAATTATGAATCTACGATTTAGAAATTATGAATCTAGAGTAAAGATTTTATGAATCTACAGTATAGAAATCTATGAATCTCGCGTTCTGTACCTATATACCCAGTACTATTTTAATTGGGTCTAGTGACCCGGATAATAAAACTAATATTTTCTTACCCTGTTCTATATCTATATCGCCCGGTTTAATTGGGTCTAGCGCTCCGGGTGCCGCAAAAAATTTATTATTATTTATTAGAGAGCGCGAAAAATCTAACCCAAAATTTAGCCCTACCCGCCCAAACTTAGAAAATTTTCATTTCGCTCAATTTCATTCCTCATCAGGAGAGTTCTACTCCAATATTCAAAAATTTCATTTCGCCCATCAGGAGAGTTCTTCGCCGCCCTCCCTCTGCCGACAACGACAACCAACGCCTCAGCCTCAGCCACACTCGCTGCCGCCCTTCCTCTCGCCCTCTCATTTCCGAGACCTCCTGTCGCTGCTCTTCCTTCGCCGACGACGACGGCCGACAGCCACAGCCTAAGCCTCAGTCACACTCGCCGCCGCCGCTCTTCCTTCTACAGCTCTCTGTTAAGTGCACATGCCTCATTGTAAGTCTAATGTTGCTTGTCTTTCTGTTTTTTTTTTTTTTTTTTTTTCATTCCAGTCTAATCTTCCTTCTATACAGCTCTGTTATATGCATGCTATTTAGGTTTCACTCTTTGTGGTTAAAGAAAAGGTCTCAATTTCTTTAAAAGATTTGTTTGTGAGCAATGAGTCTTTCATTATCTGAACTAATCACTATTTCTCAGCGTTATGGGGGGTAATGGCTCAGTTAGAAAGTCCGAATCACTTTAATTACTGTTGCTAATGTAGAGACATCGGAAATTTGGAGAGGAATAACTGAAGTGTAATTTGCAATTTGGCAAGTACAAGGGAGTTCATAACTGACCATTTCTGTTGGGAGCTTTAGGTCAAAATGACTAGGAAAGAAGTCTTTGTCCAAGTTAAATTTGAGCATAGAAGTAGGGGACATGTGAAAAGCATCTTGGGGACTGTATAGGGAGGGAACTGAAATAGTTTAGATGGCTATGTGAATCTTTTATGTGATGGTGTTATCACTTCTAAAGATTCCTAATCCAAATTTCATATCATTTCTGAACTGAATGTAATGCCTCTCTGATTTCAAGCAATTACTGCTTCAGAATCTGAATTGTAACCATGGTCAATCTGTGACTTTTAGGTTGAAAAAAATCAAGTATATGGCTTTGACCTGGTATACTAAGTTTTTTGAGTAGCACATCATTCTTAGAATCTCAGTAAATGATGGCTTTCATCTGCATTATATCTGCTGTGTATCTCTTATATCTTTGCCTTTTTTAAAAAATGAAATTAAGACATCCTGACATCCTGTTCTCTCTAATTCAGGCTGCTAGTCCATTGCAAGTGAAATATGCTGATGGTGAGTTGGAAAGACTAGGTGTGATAGAGTTTGAATTTGTGGTGTAACACATGTTTTCTTCTTGTGATGGTTCCTCTCAACTGTAAACTTTTGAAAAGTTCTTTTTTCATCCGGGTTATGGAATCTCCTCTCTCTCTCTTTTTTTTTTTTTTTTTTTTTTTTTTTTTTTTTTTTTGTAAAGTTAATCTGTCTATAGTAATTGTATTGTGTCTGCAATGCAGTAACTTTCTTCTTTCCGATTTTATGTTCCTTTTTTTTCCTTTATTTAACCCCATCCTCCTCTCCTGGGGAAAAATGCAGAACACAAGATTTTTGTCGGGATGCTACCAAAGAATGTATCAGATGCCGAAGTGTCTGGCTTATTCTCTCAATATGGAACCGTTAAAGACTTGCAAATTTTAAGAGGTTCTCAGCAAACTAGTAAAGGTAAGCCAAGTTCACCTCTGTGGGTCTGTTCCTTTTCTTAATTTCAACTACCAGTTGATAATGAAATTTATTGACATTTCCTTATTTTCCTTCATAATTTCTTGGTTGCTGCAGGATGTGCATTTTCGAAATATGAGACAAGAGAACAAGCAGTTGCAGCTATAGAGGCCATTAATGGAAAGCACAAGATGGAGGTTGTTTGTTGTTTACCAATTCCTTTGACTTATAATGTGATGTCTTGAAATATTATTACCTGAACTACTTTGATTTTATTATTTATTTGGTGGAGGGCTAAAGAAATATTTTACCAATTCCTTTGACTTATAATGTGATGTCTTGAAAAAATTTTACAACGTCGGTTTTCATATAGCCGACGTTGTATGTTTACCATACAACGTCGCCTACTTCAACGTCGCTTTTTAGCCGACGTTAAAGGTCATCTATGTAGTAGTGATTGAGTTTGCTTTGATTTGCTTTTTAATTTTGCATTTGGATAAAATCTGGGCTAGTCTCATATTGCTTTAATCTGCTTTAATCTGAAAATATAAACAGAAAGGAGATGATGTTGCTTTTTGTTTCTAGCTGGCTTGTAGTGAGATTATAGTGAACTATGTAGCACATACATAGACATATACTTAGCTTCTCTGCTAAGCTAGTAGATGGTCGGCTTAAACCTGCCAGAAGCTAGACCAGTATTAGACTTAATATTGGTATAAAGAGAGAATTTGAAGTTGGATCTTCTTAATCCAAATGGTCAAAATTCTAAAAGAGGGAAGGTGGAAATTAATTTAATTCATAGCCAACAGAAAGAATCTAATGAATTAATAATTGACTGAAACCTGAAGACTTACTAAAACAATAAACATTGATAATTTCATTGTATACATGCATATTAGGCCGGTAGTATATTGTTTTAGCTTTAGTTATACCAACCATTAATTAGTACTATGTATTACCTCAAACTTGTGAATTTAATCCATTATATATTAGCGGTGTTATAATTACTTTTTAAAAAAAATTATCGAGATTAATTATAAGTTGGGTTTGTTGGTTGAAATCTAGTTGAAATAAAGAATTTATAATGAAGTGCTAATTAATATAATAATATAATTTTGCATGCAGATAATGTATATATGCAGTTCCATGATGAATGTTGGGGAGTTCCAGTCTATGATGATAAGTAAGCAGCATATATATACAATCTCTTTCAACTTCATTGTATATCTTAGTAATCTTAGGTCTTAGTGGATTTATTTATGTGTAGTTTGAGAATTATTACAAAGTAGCAGATTTAATCCGTAATTGGTAAGAAATGTTTTGTGAACGTACAGTCAATTGTTTGAGCTACTTGCACAGTGTGGCATGTTGATGGATTTCAACTGGACTCAAATTTTGAAAAGGAGAGAACTACTCAGGTACTTAACATTTAAGGAGACAAAACACTACTTGTTTCATTGTACGTACGACTACTCTTTTGTTGTGTGAAAATATAATCATTATATTTTACTTTGGACTTTGTCATATATATCAACAATATAGAGAAACTTTTGGTGGGTTTAATGTAAAGAATGTGGCCAAAATGGGGGAGAAAGAGATTCAAGAAATTGCATCCAAAAAACCATTGATGTTAAAAGTGAGCAGAGTAAGGTGCATTGTGCAGAATGCCAAATGCACAATGAAGGCATGTTTCAGCTCCATCTATCCTTCTTTACCTTTTACTTATTATTATCTTTTAAAATTTATTCTAGAATTTGGAGGTCTCTATATCAATTTACGCTCCTTCTCTTTGTACATGCATACATATAAATAATAGAATCATTTTCTTTGTTCTGGCAGATTGGAGCTAGCAAAAGGGACATTTGCAAAAGAGTGGAACGTTATATAGAGTAGGTATGATTTGATCATTAGAACGTTGTGATCATTTAGACTTGGTTCGTGGAATTGTTTTTTGTAGTATTATGACTTGGATGATATATGATTCGATTAGAATTGGTCATGGAAGTATTTAGACTTGTTAATTAGTTCTTTTGTATTTTGAACCTTAGCTTGTGCAAAATTATGTAATTACACTTGCCATGGTGAATGGATAAATTGATTTTTTATATGATTAAAATTTAAGCAGGTTAAAAACGGTTAAAAACCGTTGAGACAACGGTTAAATACCGTTGTCTATTTTACAATAGACAACAGTTTGAAACTGTTGTTTTTTCTACAAAAGACAACAGTTTATGGACGTGACTTTTAACAACAGCGGTTTCAACAACACACAATAGACAATAGTTTATAACTGTTGTCTTTTAAAGAAAAGACAACAGTTAAAAACCATTGTCTATGTGCACCACATTTAATTACACCGGTTTCAACAACATTGAATAAACAACGGGTTAAAAACCGTTGTCTTTGAAAGAAATGACAACGGTTAAAAACCGTTGTCTATGTACGTGATTTTTAACAACACCGGTTTCAACAACACTCAATAGACAACGGTTCTTAAACCGTTGTCTTTTCTAGAAAAGACAACGGTTAAAAACCGTTGTCTATGTTCATGACTTTTAACAACACCGGTTTCAACAACACTTAATAGACAACGGTTAAAAAACCGTTGTCGTTTCTAGAAAAGACAACGGTTATTAACCGTTGTCTATGTGCGTGACATACAACAACACCGGCTTCAACAACACTTAATAGACAACGGTTAAAAAACCGTTGTTGTTTCTAGAAAAGACAACAGTTATTAACCGTTGTCTATGTGCGTGACATACAACAACAGCGGCTTCAACAACACTTAATAGACAACGGTTAAAAAACCGTTGTTGTTTCTAGAAAAGACAACGGTTATTAACCGTTGTCTATGTGCGTGACTTACAACAACACCGGCTTCAACAACACTTAATAGACAACGGTTAAAAAACCGTTGTTGTTTCTAGAAAAGACAACGGTTAAAAAACCGTTGTCTATGCACGGGACTTACAACAACACCGGCTTCAACAACAGAAATTATACCCCTACGACAACGGTTATTAACCGTTGTCTATGTGCATTTTTCTTGTAGTGAAGGCTGCTCTATACCCAAAATCAAGTATTGAACCATTGACCATTGGTTAAGAATAGATGAGTCTCTTCCACTCAATCACACCCCGTTTTGCAATAGATTGATTTAATATATATCTTACCATCCTAAATAGAAATCAAGAGCCCTAAAAGGAGCCTTGAGGCCTTCAGCTGTCTTGGTCTTAGCCACAAACCAGTGGGTCACAAGTGTCACTCCAATCTGCCCCTTTTGTGACTTCTGAACAACACCAAATAATTAAAGATTAAACAAGGAAACTAAGTTAATTCACCTGGCCTAGCTATCATATAATATATTTAATGTAATGGGTGACCTGATATTTATCTCTATAAACTTTAACAGCAGCAGCATGAGCAAGAAGCAAGTTGTGTGCTACGATATAGGGCTCTGTGGCGGAGTTTCCCTTGGTACAGTTGCCGACATAGGGAGAGCATCTTCCCGGTGCAAAGGTTCCGGTGGTGTATCCGTTCATACTAAAGGACAATGGTTCGTTTAAGGTGATCCAGAATTTCACGCGATCACCAAATAACTTGAAGCAGAGATCTGTGTAGTCTCTAAAATCGTCCCTGATAATCCATTTCCAAATGTATATATGTTCAATTTATCATAATATATCAATTAATTAACTCATTGCATTTTTAATTAATTATATTAAAGGTGATTTCTTGTGTATGTATAGGTTTAATTATAATAAACTAAACTTACACTATTTTAGGACTTAAAAATCCTTCATATTCATCCTCCAGCGCTTGGGGAGGGTCCCAGTGGAAAAGAGTGACAAATGGCTTCATACCTACATACAAACCAAAACGATGTATATAAATATACCCATCAATTTTAATTTGTCAAGTAATTGAAATTAAAATTATTCCCACTTTTGATTTCACAACCATAATGCACACATTTACTTTTTAAATATTATTTTAATTACATATGGTCCACTACTTTTTATTTTGTCACATTTAATCTTTGACCAAATATTTTTGCATATATATATATATATATATATATATATATATATATATATATATAATCAGGAAACATCAAAGAAGTAAATGTATATATTACCTTGTGCTACTATCTCATTGAAGACATTGTTGTAGAATTCAACGCCTTTTTGATTAATTCCTCCACTAATCTTCCCACCTATAAAGTGTACAAAATATAAATACACAAAAAGTAAAATTCAATAAGGGTTCTTAATTAGACTTTAGAGTGGATGTGACAATTTGTTAGAGTAATTAACCTACTCTCTACACTTAGCTTAGAGGTGGCAATTTTATTGTCAACTAACGTTAAACGTATACTAAAAGTATCATTTTTTTAATTGAGATTTATTGGTTAAAAATATAAATTTTTACAAGTTATAACATTTATGATCAAATCTTTTATTGTTTCAAAAAAAAATATTTTATAATAAATAATTTAATATCAGTATGGCAACCAAAATTTTTAAATACAATCCATAATAAATTGTTATGACAAAGAGTTGACTTATATACCTGTCCTTGTAATATTGTATACAAACTATGGGGTATATTAAAATTACTGTAACATATCGTATGCAGTAAGCATAAATAAAACTCTTTTTCCTTCAAAAAAATAATTTTTTTTTATAGATGTAATCTTATTTTAATGAAATTGTAAACCAAATTCAAGTTGGATCCAATTTTGTTTCGATAAAGGTGAAATTTTGACAAATAATGTTTACCAATTTATCCCATTTTTATATTAATTAAGTATATAACTACTTTCAAATATTTGATTATAATTATCACTAGTACGTAGTAATACAAAATTTTATATATTTTCAATAATAAGCCATCATCAATATTACCTTCCACTTGTGATTTCCGCAGACTTCTTTATATTTTACACTTGAAAATAATAATGTTTTTATTTTTGTAGAAATATATGGGAAAAAAAAAATCCACATGCATGCATATCTGAGTTGGAATAAATTAAAAGAAAAGATATCTACACACATGCACGTCAGAGTTGTACATTAAATATAAGGCCTCGGTTCAAATTTTGCATTTGCCTTCCTTCTACGTTATGCCTAAATTGATAAGATAAGTGTAAAATAAATTTTTAATTTTTAAAAAGTATAATTAAATATTTAAATTACATAAAAGTTTAAACTCGAAAAAGTTGAATTTTACCCTTCAGTCATTAAATTAATTATTAAAAAAATAAAAGGAAATTAAGCCCTTGAACCTTAAAGAGATGCAATTAAACACTTGAATTTGTCAAAATCAGTCGAATAAGTTATGTTTACTGGTAATAGCCGTTGACCATCGTTTACCACCGTCATCGAAAATAAAATCACCACCATTCAAAAAAAAAAAATCAACAATCGGTTGCCTTCTCCATCGTCGTCTTCCTCTTCAATGGCAATAGTGACTGGCGACTGTTTTCTGATTGTCGGATCCCTAATAACCGATTATTCTAAGTAGATAACCGGCTATTTGATTTAGATGCACTATATGACAAGTTCAAGTGCTTGAGTACACCTTTTAAAGTTTAGGGACTTAACTCTTATTCTGTATAAAATTTAAGGATTTATTTGACTCTTTTTCCCAAAATAAAATGACAATGTGAGTACACATTCTTACGTGGTAAAATCCGAGACCATGAGATCGACAATCTGAAAGCATCCATTCCAACTTCTTTAAGCTGACGTATATCTTCCTGTTAATATATATTATGAAAAACGTAACTATCATTATTCAAGAAAAATTAATTAAAAAAAAGAATATAATATTTTTCAATCTGGGAGATATTAATTAAAATAATAATAATAATAAAATAATAATAATAATAATAATAATAATAATAATAATTATTATTATTATTATTATTATTATTAAAATATACCTTATAACGATGGTAGAAGTCATCAGCAACATCTCCAGTGGATCTGTCCCAAATTTTTTCTGAAAAATTCTCAATTTTATAAATGTTCAGTTTAAGATTCTAGAACAAATAAATAATTTAAAGAGCTATGATATCAAATTAATTAGTCATAAAGTAATACTACATTTCTTACTAAAATCACTTCCCGATTGTCATTATTCTTTTAGATTTTTTTTATTATGTTAATTC